>NW_004567894.1:0-3194 GCF_000260355.1 Condylura cristata | reverse complement strand
CCCCAATTATTGAGTAATGTAAATGATGACCCATCAATAGTATTTCAAAGAAAATAAATAAATAACAGTGGGAGGTTTGGTAGTTAGAGGAGGGAGGGACAGGGACATTAGCAGACATCGTAAGGGTTCAGGCT
Organism: Condylura cristata; assembly: GCF_000260355.1. Lineage (NCBI taxonomy): Eukaryota > Metazoa > Chordata > Mammalia > Eulipotyphla > Talpidae > Condylura > Condylura cristata. The sequence continues at coordinate 3,060 of NW_004567894.1, read as the reverse complement.
AAGCCACCTTCTGTTAGAGGCAGGAAGCAGTTCTTAGCATGCAGTCACCTCACTTATGCTGACCCCAGAATGACTGGTTTAAATTCCACTTTTGGGAGGGGTTGAAGCAACAATAATGTGAGGTATTAGGTCTTGGAGCCTGGAGTGAATGATTCCATGTTGGGTCTGCTTTGTGTTTAAAACACCTGCTGAACCAGAAGCTGCATCTTCACAAGAGCCTGGAGCTCAAGTGCACCTTGATGTTAGAGCTGCAGCCAGCGACCATTCCAGGGAAATGCAGAGGGAGCACCCGGCTGTGGCTGGAAAGCTGGTGGACAAAGTTGTCTTTTTGCTGTTTTTTCTGATAGTATAAGCAGTCGAGTCAGTCTGATAAGTCTTCAGTGGAGTAAGCAAATCATAACTGTGAAAAGCAAAACCTCTCCTCCTCGTCCCTCCTCTGGGTCTGGGCCTGAGGAAGGACACCACCAAGCACTCCAATTGCAGTTACTTAGCTCCTCAGTGCTGGAATTGCTGACTCGGTTACTTGCCATCTCTGTGTGCTGCGGGATCCGATGATCAACTATGGAGGAGAGCTATTAAATCACAGCTCTCTGACATCAGATGCTGGTGTTTGGCATATTTTGGGCCCTTAGTCTTCACTAAGCAAGTTGAGAATCATGATTACTGTGCTTTTAAAAGATGCTTATTCACTGAGGTCCTTTTGTATGCTTAGTCCTAGTTAGGCTGGGCCTGTATTTTAAAAGCTCAGAATACCTGGCTAGGGCTGAACAGGAAGAAAATAGAAGTAGAAAGAAAATGGCCACTAGACTAGAGTTTTTAAAGTTCCATTGACATTAGCATTGCCTGGTGCTGGTTGAAAACATAAATCTTTGTGCACTACCTTGAAAATGAGTCTCTAAGGGTGCTCTCTGGAAATTTTAATTAGCTTAAATTTAACTAGCTTTCCTGCAATTCTTACATCTTTATTAATCTTAGTCTTTAAGAATTACCATTGTAGAGTTATAAGACCTTACTCTGTTATTGTATAAGAATTAAAAGGAAAGCAATATATTGACTGGCTAATTTTTCAATATTCTTCTAGATGACTGGCTTTTTAGAGGAGTTTTTAGGTTTATTACAATCCACTAAGGGCAAGATTATGTGATAGAGAATGACTGAATGTGAGAAGAGAAAGTGCTAAATAAGAGTCATTATGCTTAAAAACATCTTTTATGTTAATATATGAAGTGAACACTATTCCAGGCATGTCAGATCCATTGGATTTTACTGGAATTTAAAGAATGAAAGCAATTGGACCATCTGAAATAAATTAGAACACTTGTGAAACTCTTTGTTTTTACAAAATGTGAACAAAAGAACACTGTGCATTAATACATTTACTCTTGATTCTCTTGCCTTTTGACAAAAAAACTTCTGCAAAAGAAAATTTGTCTTCAAAAAAATGAGCAGTGATCTGGATTCACTTCTCGAGGTGTAAACAGCCAAACTAAAAATATCCCTCTCTGTGGCAGGAGGCATACGGTGTGGGGCCAGATGCCTTCCTCTTTCTTGCTCTGTTTTTTTCTCTCTAGATCTTCCTAATCTTTGTCGTTGAGGTTCTCAGTACTAGAAACAAATGCAGTTATTCATAAGCATGGCAATTCCAGTAAGGTGTTGACTCTGCTTTGCATCTAGGTGTCTTGCCAACTGATAACATTTTGAGAAAATGGCCCATTGATGGTGTGTGGCAAATGGATGTGTTGCAGGGGAGATGAACCATAATGTACAGATAGGAAAAGAAAAGGGAGGGGAATGTATTGGGAAGGGAGAAAAGAAGCAGAGGGGAGAGGCAGGCAACATGGAATGGACTAGAACATGCACTGGATTAACCTTAGATCAGGAATCAAAGCGTCATGGAATCAATAGAGTATTGGAAGGATTGTCAGATTCAGCAAATCACCTGACTTTGAAGTGGACTCTTCGGTCATTCTCTTTGTTTCTTGCCCCGGGATTCGTCATGGTAACCAGGAGCCCATTGTTCCACTGACTCAACCTCTTGAGGTGATTCTGACATTTCCAACAAAGCAAAAAGCAGAGTTTCCTTTCCTTGCTCCACAATAGCATCCGGTTCCTTAGGGAATCTGCATCCTAGTGGATTAAGAGGGAACAACCTTGGTGGGGCCCCAAGAAAGTAGGGAAAGTGAAGATAACAACTTACACTCTCACACCTCAAAGTCCTCACTGTCACTGGCCCGAAGGCAGGAGGCCTGTTTGGGGGCCTCTGCTCAGCTCCATCAGCCTCCAGAGCTGCATGCCTTTGTTCGTGGCCTCATCCTGTGTGGCCAGAGTCAGCCACGGGGCACCTTGAAAGCTCCCTGCGTCCATTGCAGCCCCTTTTCCTGCTATTATATCAATAACTAAAGATAGTTTGGGGGTGGTGAAGAGAAGTAGGGTGGGAGATGATCCAGAAGGGGTGGGAATGATGCCCAAACACCTGTTTACCATCTGCTGGGGGTTTTCCAAGATGTTGGTTGTGGGGTCCCATGACAGAAGCGATGACATTTATTGGGAGGTTTCCAGCAGCCAAGTGAGGCACAGCACCACTAACCCTGAGGGCGATGCTGTTTCACTGTTGAAAAAACGAAAAGTTTGAAGTTCAACTTGCCCAACGCCCCAGAGTCATTAAAGAGGAAGCCCGGATGGCTACTAGGCAGCAACCACAGGAGCAGCCGGAGTCACCCCGTTTCTGGGTTCACAGGCCTCCTTGTGGCTTCCCCTACACCTGTGTTAAGTAATAAAAATGCAGCACAGTTCACTTTCAAGATATGATTATTTTTATTAAATGATTCATAATCGGCCCACATCCCACACAGTAAGCAGAGAGTGGCTGCCCAAAATCATTCAGAATGGAAGATTTCTCCCCCAAAACAAAACCACTCTGAAAACCATGGTGGTTACCACGAGCAGGGGTGCACAGGGAGATGGGGCCAGGGTAAGGGGACAGTGAATGCGCTGGACATGCAGTGGAGGGTAGGGGAGGCGCTCGTGCTCACACTGAGGGTTGAGGGGGTGTGGCTGTAC
>NW_004567893.1:2102-3203 GCF_000260355.1 Condylura cristata | reverse complement strand
ACAGCACTGAGAAGCTAAAGCCACTTCCCCATGAGTTCAATTCCCGCCTGCCCCGGAGGTGACCACATGGCGTGGCAGACCTCTCCTGACCTACCTGCTGCTTCCCCCAGCAGTGTACTTCGTGGATCTGCCTGTTCTGCTCCCAGCTGTGTCTGGTGAATCCTCTCACCCTCCGCATCTCTGGCCTGTACCCCAGTTCTGTATGAACAAATAAATCTTTAAAAAAAAATTTTAACCATTAAACTGCGTAAAGCACATTGGTCTCCCTAGTCTGGATGGGCCTTACCAAGCAGTTAAATTCCTTAATTCCTTCTGCAAGAGGGAACTCCTCTTGCCGACTGCCTTAAGCTTGGACATAGATTCTTTTTCTCCTCTGGACTCAGAAACATTGACTGTTTGAGTTGTTTGAGGCTGCTGCTGGCTTTCCAACTGGAACTTGCCTCATCAGTTAATCTCACTTCTCAGGCCTTCAAATGTGGGCTGGACCTACACCATTGTCACTCCTGTATCTCCAGCTTGTGAATACAGATTTTGGGACTTTTCCATACCCTTAATTATATAAGCCTACTCCTTAATATAGCTCTTTATTAAACTTGAAGGATGAATGAATTGCAGGTGAGAATTTGTGATTATTGTGTACACACAAAGTGTCTTGTGACAGGAAGGTGAGCTGGGAGTTGGCAAGACCCTGGAGTAGACGCTGTGTGTCATGTTGTCTAGTTCATGTGAAATATGTATTAGACATAGATACAGATAATAAAGTATTTTATGGCTTCAAAAAACACCAGTAATTCCAATATTTTATAAATAAAGTTGATTGGTCTTTAAAAAAAATGGGGCTATCTGGGCACAGTTTTTTTCAGTGTGTACCAGTGAGCATTACCCATGCCCATATTGAATAGAGGTATTTCAGGGGCACAGCAGGGACAGGATAGTGTAGCCACCTCTCTTATTATACTCTTGTCCTATAAGACTAGGTATTTATATAAGGAAAGAATTTAAGAAAAAGTATTTTGTAAAAATTGTTTAAAGATTTATTTATGTATACAGAGGTAAAGTAAGCACTCAAACGCATGTGAATAGACTTAAAACTGGAAGCCA
>NW_004567893.1:0-1076 GCF_000260355.1 Condylura cristata | reverse complement strand
TATCAATAGAAAGAAGTATTTTCTCCATACTAATTTCCCCAGCTCAAGAGAATTCCTTTGCAAACAAAAGTAGACACATCTTCATTTGATTATATAGGTGATAATGTCAGTGTCCACAAAAATAACAACAACAAGAACAACAACAACACAACAAAAAAACCCCCAAAACCCCAAAACCACTGGAGTTTGTTACTTTGAAGTTTATTTTCCACTGTGGGGATTACAAAACTCCAAAACAGAAATCCTTTAAAACTCTTCGGAAATATAGTGGTAAACTTTTTGAGCTGTATTCTATGAAATGATAGAAATAGTGATATACCCAGTGCAATCAAGAGGCACTTAAAACAAACCAAAAGGAGATGATAAGGAATGACTAACACTAACATCCCAAATGGAAAAGAAAACATACAGTGAATATACATTTTTCACATGCTAATGTACTTTTAAAGTAAAACTTGGTGTAAAAGTAAAACTTCTTAACCACTTGGTTGGATTGCTTTCTCTCTACCTGCTGAAACACAAACATTTTATTGGTATTTGACATTCACAATGGCTCAGTCACACATGACCTAAAACTGTTCTTCCATGATGCCCTTAGAAGCTAATGGGATAGCAAGGGCCATCCACCATTACAGGAGGCGGCTCTCTGCTCTTCTGTCCTAGAGTTCTCAGAGATTGGCCCTGTCTGCTCCTCCTTTTCTTTGTCTCCATCATATTGTGTTCTGAACACTCTTATTTTTTCTACCTTTAGGGTACCTGTCTCTAATAGGTACCCAACTTCTTTTTGATGTTTCTATTATAAACATATATGTCAAGTTAACATGCTACTTTGTTGGTAGTTTTTCAGTGGGGATCCAAGGCTTTTGCTTTTGGAATGAGAAATGTAAACGTTAGTGTTTTTACACTTTTTGCCATTTTGTTTTCAGATTCATATTTTTCACTCTGTGACTAAACCAAAGAGCTACATTATAGTTAAAAGTATAGGTCCTAGGCCCTCCCTGGTGGCGCAGCGGGTTAAGGCACTGCACTGAGAAGCTAAAGCCGCCTCCGCATGAGTTCGATTCCCGCCTGGCCAG
>NW_004567892.1:2376-3314 GCF_000260355.1 Condylura cristata | reverse complement strand
GCTCTTACTCAGCCCCGGCTCAGAGCCACGTCGATTTCCTCGCTGACGCTTCGCAGAAGGTGCTACGAAGCCAAGGCGGCTCTGCCCCGTGGTCTGTCTGCACGGGAACGCGCCCGGGTGCAGGGATCCCCACACAAGCTGCCTTTCTGTTCCCGCTCCTGCCTGGCATCTGTCCCTAGCAGACCCTTGGCTTGCAGGCATGTGGACTCTCATGCGAGCGGCGAGTTTGCAATCTGGAGACTCGGGTTGGCGCTGGGGCCACCCTGCGCTATTCACAAGCAGTGGCGAGGCCCCTGGACATGCCCGGGAAGAGGAGCGAGGGAGGTCGAGGGAGACGGGGCGCACAGGAAGAGGTCGGCCGGCTCCTTTGCCTTCTACTGTGATCTTGGACACGTCGCAACTTGCTGTGTCCGCTGTCTCCCCCAGGATTGGCTGATTAAAAGCAGGTACTTCGGGAGCTTAGAGTTGAGCTAACAGCATGGCTAAGCACACTGGGCTTGGCACGGAGAAATGCAGTGTGGGGTTGTCAGAAAATGAGCCTCGGTACAGCAGGCAGGCAAGGGAGGCTCGCAGTGGCCAGGGGCCAGGGCCGCCACCGTGCCATCCGCTGTCCCCCTCAAACGCCGCCCGGAAGCCCGAGGGAAGTCACCCCTGTGCTGTGGCCTTTGTTCTTTTCCTTGTTTCTCAGTTACATTTTGAACGGGGTGTTCAATCCTTTGAGTTCCTGACTGCAGTAGAAATGGAAAATGCAAGTAAACACCATATTGGAAATCTGACTGTTCAATGAATCGTGGGGTCCTTTTCTCATTTGTCACAGGCAAGAAAAAAGAATGAAGTGAAAGTTGTTCATAAGACAATCCAACGAAGCTCCTCGAAAGGCAATTATTTTGGAGGAGTTTCCCTCATTCTTCATAGCTTTGCCATTTTAATACTGAAAG
>NW_004567892.1:0-488 GCF_000260355.1 Condylura cristata | reverse complement strand
GCCTGCGCCCACGTGGCCTGTGCCCACCTGGCCTGCGCCCACCTGGCCTGCGCCCTCCTGGCCTGTGCTCACCTGGCCTGTGCCCACGTGGCCTGTGCCCTCCTGGCCTGCGCCCTCCTGGCCTGTGCTCACCTGGCCTGTGCTCACCTGGCCTGTGCTCACCTGGCCTGTGCCCATCTGGCCTGTGCCCACTTGGCCTGTGCCCACCTGGCCTGTGCTCACCTGGCCTGTGCTCACCTGACCTGTGCTCACCTGGCCTGTGCTCGCCTAGTCTCTGCCCACGTGGCCTGTGCCCACGTGGCCTGTGCCCACCTGGCCTGTGCCCACCTGGCCTGTGCCCACCTGGTCTGTGCTCACCTGACCTGTGCTCACCTGGCCTGTGTTCGCCTAGTCTCTGCCCACATGTCCTGTGCCCACCTGGCGTGTGCCCACGTGGCCTGTGCCCACCTGGCCTGTGCCCACCTGGCCTGTGCCCACCTGGCCTGTGC
>NW_004567891.1:2746-3180 GCF_000260355.1 Condylura cristata | reverse complement strand
TCAGTAGACTTCTCAGTAGAAACATCACAAGCAAAAAGGGAATGGCAGGAGATGTTTAAGGTACTAAAAGAAAAAGGTTTCCAGCCTAGAGTCTTTTGTCCTGCAATTTTATCATTAAATACAGAAGGGTGAGGAACTCTGCTGAAATATAAAAACTACACACACACAAATAATCAACATCAACTCAGACATGAAAGAAGTCTTTACTCTAAAGCAACAGAATAACACACATAGAGGTAAATAGACACCTAACTTAGACAACCTGGAGGAGGGGAGAATAACAATGTGGTTCATCAGAATGACTCTGAGACCAGACTGCAGAGCAGATCGCGAAACTAGTTGCTCATGTACTAACCTCAGCAGAATGTACAAGCAAATGTCAATAGAAATAACACACGACAACAGAAATAGAAACTAAACAAAACATAAAAAGA
>NW_004567891.1:0-1151 GCF_000260355.1 Condylura cristata | reverse complement strand
ACACACACACACACACACACACACACACACACACACACACACACACACACGCTTTTTTGGTTTCGTGTTGCAGCAGCCAGCCAGCCAAACTGTGGAATATTCCAAAACAAACTGGAAAAGGCAAAAACTGGAGATTGAAAAAGTGGGCTTGATGCAGCCAAGTAGTCCAAGAGCAGGTGGCTCGCTGAGGGTCCCTGGAGGCACTGGCAGGAACATCTCCCTTTCCCACTAGCTGTTATTTTCCCGACTTCTTTCTGACTCCACCTTCCACTTCTCCTTCCCCTTCCGTTTCTTTGTTTGCTAACTAACTTTCTTGGAGCAGAGAGCAACTCTCTCAGGAATCATCAGGAAGGATGACAGCGCCCTTTAGAGCAGTGGTTTCCTGTCTTTTTTTCTTTTAAGCCACAACTCAAGAGTAAAAAATAAACGAACACACATTTGAAGTGTGTCACAAAACACATCCTTACTCAGCAGACGATGTCCTATATTCGGATATTTTCTGCCCTGCTCTGTTCTGGTCTACTCGGCTCTAATATTGGAAAATTCTGCTGTGACCCACTACAGGCATTTCAGGACCTCTAATGAGTTGCAGTTTTACAAACATTTTGGTTAATAAAAAGTTACACTGGGAGGGAAACTTAACATCTAAAACATCTGGCCTGGGTTGACGTTCCAGGCAGCCGTTCCAGGCAGCTGGATGCTGTGTGCATTTGGCAGGAAAGGCCGCCGCTTTCTTAAGGGGGTGGAGGTCAGGGCTGGGATGCTGGCCAAGGACTGGTCGCAGCATCGAATGTCAGCAACGTGTTCGCTGATGTGCCAGGAACAGGGAGCCATCGCTGCAGTGAACTGCGCCAGCCTCATGCCCATGTGGGTCCATGGCGACTCGCCCACTTAGCTGTTGCTCAGAGTAGACTAGCAACGGGGTGTGCTTTGGCATCTATCAGGCCTGAATGTGGACCCCAAAAACTCCTAGCCATGGCCCTCCCTGGTGGCGCAGCGGGTTAAAGTACAGCACTGAGAATCTAAAGCTGCTTCCGCATGAGTTCGATTCCTGCCTGCCCCGGAGGTGACCACATGGTGTGGCAGACCTCTCCTGACCCGCCCACTGCTCCCCTCAGCAGTGTACTTTGTCGATCTGCCTGTTCTGTTCC
>NW_004567890.1:2257-3208 GCF_000260355.1 Condylura cristata | reverse complement strand
AGGCTAAAATATAAAACGTTTTTAAAATCTCAGCTAGATTCAGGAATAATAGATACAAAATGATGGCAGGGTAACTGAGACGTTTGGAGTAAAAGTTGAGCCTCTGTCATGCAGGGAACTTGCTCTCTCCCACAGCTGAATTTACGAAATCCTGTCCGAGCCCCTTAGAGCTGACTTGGCGGCTTCCGACCCTCACCCCGATTGGGGGACTCCTACATGTTGCTCCCCCTCCACACTGTAATGTGTTTGTTTTTCTGGTCTGAAAACAGCAAATGACAAAGATCCTCCTGTGCTCCCTGAGGTGTGGTGCTGAACCTGAAGTCAGCAGCTGCCTCTTTTCCTAACTGTGGGGGTGTTAGTCACACTCCAGGCTCTTGCCGCACAGATGCCTGATTACGCTCTTCCAACAGGAATCCTTTTCCCCCTCTCAGATACGTCCTCTCTTTCCTCTGAGCTGCTGAACAGGGAGCTTCCTTGTTCCTTGCAGAACAATGATGGGTGAGGAGACACCTGTGAATAATCTGCCAGGTCTTACAGAGGCCAGCAGCCTCCTGGACCTGGGGCACCTTTGGATGGATGGGTTGTGGGCTCAGTTGGGGCCTGGGAGAGGCACAGACTGGCCCTAATGATCCTGAGGCCTGGCATGGGGCACTGCGGCCAGAAAGTGGTGGAACACCACTGCACACACCCCACTTACAGGCTGGGACCAGCGACCAGATGCTGGCACTGCTCACTGTGAGTTTCTGGACTGGCACATGATAATCTGCTCAAAGCCTGTGAGCCTGCGCCCTCCCTGGTGGTGCAGCGGGTTAAAGCACAGCTCTAAGAAGCTAAAGCCACTTCAGCACGAGTTCGATCCCTGCCTGCTCCGGAGGTGACTCAGATGGCCTGGCAGACTTCTCCTGACCCGCCTGCTGCTCCCCTCAGCAGTGTACTTCGTCCATCTGCCTG
>NW_004567890.1:0-1107 GCF_000260355.1 Condylura cristata | reverse complement strand
TTCACCAGAGACAGAGTGGGAAGCAGAACAGGCAGAATGCGAAGTACACTGCTGAGGGGAGCAGCGGGCGGGTCAGGAGAGGTCTGCCGCGCCATGTGGTCACCTCCGGGGCAGATGGGGATCGAACCCATGCAGAAGTGGCTTAAGCTTCTTAGTGCTGTGCTTTAACCCGCTGCGCCACCAGGGAAGGCCCAGATGACGTCTTTCTTTAACATCAGTTTTGAGCAGCTTGCCTAAGAGAAAATATGGGAAATTTTAAATTTCACTGTGTTTCCAAATTCCCTTGTGATTTGTCATGAGGAGGAATGACTTTGAGAAATCTTTCTATGTCTTAGGAAGAAATGCAGAACAGTGGCCTCAACTTTTCACACCTCCTGAGTTTTCCTTGTAGAAAAAAAGGGGGGGGGTGTGAATCACAGGAGGAAGAACTTTGGAGGAGAAAGAAATATCCTAACACTTGTTGAAGCTGAGATGCTAGTGAAATTTTCAGGTGCAAGTGTGCCACACTAACGAAAAAATACTGGAAGCTGGTAGAGAGCCAAGAGCGAGAGAGAAATCATCTAGCAGAGGAGTTCCAGGGCTGTAGCATGCATTTCCACAGAGGACAAGACATTAAGGCAGAGCTGGCTAGAAGGCGAACCACGGGAGCATATACATTTATGGAACCAAAAGAGGAAAAGAAGTAGCAACGCTTAGAGAAAAGGGTCACGCTCCAAAGGGAGATATGGTGAAGAAACGACATTCAACAGCATCAGTAACTGTAAAAGGGTCTGTGGCCCTGGGAAATCAGAGCTCACGCTGTGTATCTGCACGTTGGGTTATCTATAACTCTCCCAAGGGTGCAAGTCAACACTGACCACATAGATGAAACCAGAGGTTGAGACCTGCAATGCAGAAAGTGGGACTGGGACTCCAGTGGCCTTCACAAAGCACCTGCCCCTGGGAACTGTGTTCTCCCAGGCAGTCTATACATCTTTCTGTCATGCTCCACTCAAGCTGCCATAGAAGGGATGATCCCCTTTATCTCTAAACAGCCTGCTCTTTTTTTTTTCTTTTTTATGACTTATTTATTTGTGCATACAGACCTGGGGTACAGGCCAGAGGTAT
>NW_004567889.1:1940-3125 GCF_000260355.1 Condylura cristata | reverse complement strand
ACCCGGGACGCACACCAGGAAGCCGGGCAACGACAACGTCATACCACAACGCCAAGAACGCGAGCTGACGACTGCCAGACCTTCACTGAAGCACTAACACACACGCCAGAAGCTTCCGGAAAGGCTACGGCCAGCAGGGCTGCAAACGCTCGTGGGACAGGTGACGCCGGGGTCCCGTTCAGCGCTGACGCCTCGCTGGGGAAGGGGCCGGAGCCCGGGGAAGGCGGCTGGAGCTACAGGCGAGGCGAGTCCCTGCGCTGCGAACTCGCTCCCGGCTGCGGCTGCGGGGTGCGCTGAGGGGCGCCGGACCCTGCCAGGGTCGGAGTGGGACCCGCGACTGCCCACTGCCGGTGGAGTGAGCAACGGAAGGGGGTGACTGGGACGGAACTCCATCAAGCGGGCAACGAAGGCCGCGCCGAGGACACGCCACGTGTCCAGGCCCCGCACGTGGCTCCTGGTGACGGCGCGGCGGCGGCAGCGGCCAGTCAGGGCTGCGTGAGGTGCTCGAGACAAAGGCCAGTGAAGGGGCCTCGTTCTGCCAAGGGGCCGGGCAGTGCGGCCGCCGGACGGGGACGAGAAGGCCGGAAAGACAAAGGCCGGCCCGCCCTCACGGGCCGTCTGCCCGCTCTCCGGCACCTCCCGGCTGGGCGCAGCTGCAGGCGGCCTGCGGGTGAGCGACAGAGCTCCGTCAGCCCAGCAGAAGCCGCAGTGAGACCCTCGCTGGCAGACGCACCGCTTACCCGTCCAGTAGGAAAGGGCAGGAATCACTGAGCCGATACCCCCGTGACACCCCGGACGGGAGCCCTGGGTCACCCGCAGGCGGGGCTGGTGGGGCAGGCCACCCCGGCGGGGGCCCCCAGGAACCGGACGCACCGGCGTGGGGCACACTGGGGCCAGGGGCGTGGGCTGCAGGTTCCAGGTCCACTTCCGAGGAAAGCCCGCCGTGTAAACCCCCCACCTCAACTCTTCCTCGGGAGGGCCCCCCTGGGGTGACGGTAAGCCCAGGGAGGCCACATCACAGACACAAGCTGGACACTGCTTTGGTGACTCCCGCCGTGAGCGTGTCGGCCGTGGCGACGCGTGGCGGGAGCTGCTTCTCGGGCGTGGCACGTGCAGGGCCGGTCACCCGGCTGCCCCGATGCCCCGTCCCCCCTCTCAGCGAGGGCCCCAGATGAAGGGCCCCGG
>NW_004567889.1:0-805 GCF_000260355.1 Condylura cristata | reverse complement strand
CCCGGGCTGGCAGACAGGGCGTCAGGTTGTGGGGCTCCTGGGGGCGGCGCCGTGCCCGCCCGCGGGGGATGCCGCCACACCCCGAGCCTGCGGGGGCACCGGGGGGCGTCGCCGCAGGATGTTCCGGGGTGAAGCTGTTTAATAAAGTTTTGTGATTGGGCTCTGAGGGATTTGAGCGGTTTTCTGGTGTCACGGTCCGCCGTGGCGAGGCCCCTAGCACAGTATTTTAGCGCCGTGAACCTGTCCAAACCAGCCTCCCCAATTATTCCAAACGACATTAATAACACCGATATTACACTAATTGCGTCCAGTTTCTATGCAGACGAGGCCCCACGGGGCTAATTCTGCCTCCTCGGGGCAGGGAACCCGGCCATCGGAGTGATTTCCCCAGGAACCCCGCTCATTACACAAGTCTGGGCTGTCAAACTTTTTTTTTTTTTAAAGGTTAATGGGCCAATCAGTCATCCATTATTTTTGCGGGGTCCTAGCAGACAAAGAGTTAAGGGCCAAGAGCAGCCGCGAGCGTCTTACGTGTGGAAGTTGCTCTCAGGGAGACTTCTGGCGGGCCCTGTGCTCGGCGGACGGCGGCGGCCACACGCCTGCCTCGGGGTCCTCGGGGGCGGCAGCCCGCACGCCTGCAAGAGCCACTCGGGTGCCAAAGGGCACACGGACACGCCGTGGCGGGGGCGCGGCGACGCTCATCCCTGCCGGCCTCGGAGGGTTGCGGGGCGCCGTGGGGATGGCGTCGGCCGAGGTCTTCGCTGGCCGACGGAGGCCTGCAGGGGCTGCTGGCCAGGCTCCCGAC
>NW_004567888.1:2402-3179 GCF_000260355.1 Condylura cristata | reverse complement strand
CGGTGAGAGGCTTCACCAGAGACAGAGTGGGGAGCAGAACAGGCAGATCCACGAAGTACACTGCTGAGGGGAGCAGTGGTGGGTCAGGAGAAGTCTGCCATGCCATGAGGTCACTTCCGGGGAAGGCTGGAATCAAACTCATGCGGAAGTGGCTTTAGCTTTTAAGTGCTGTGCTTTAACCCGCTGCACCACCAAGGAGGGCCCAATATTATCCTTAGTTTTATATTAATATTGTGTCACAAATATTTCAATGTTTTCTTTTCCTTTGGTAGAAGAACTGTGGTTAGCCTAGAGGTGCAGGAATGAGAGAAATCACCATACTCAGTTGGGAGCAGAACAGGTGGATTTACTAAATACACTGCTGAGGGGATCAGGCAAGATAAAGTCTGCTGAGCCATGTGGGTTAGCACCCTGGCTGGGTATCAGACTCAGACATTACCAGTAAAAGCACTGAGACTTACCTTTTAGGCCACCAGTAAAGCCTGGATATCAAATTTTACATCATCAAAAAAAAAATGCAGTTAGAAAATAAATTTTTTTGATTGCAACAGTCTGAGCAATATTGACATTTGGTAAATGATCTATAACATTTGTAGGGAGAAATGAGAAGTATCTCGGTGTGATATTTCAGCAGAAGTAGTCAACCAGCCTACTGGACATTTAAAAGGCAACCTGTTTGATCAACTCTAAGACAAGAGAGATAGTTGGCAATAAATATATATCTTTAGCAAATCAGTCATATTTCTAGTTGAATAAATATCTGAATATAAATCTAGA
>NW_004567888.1:0-782 GCF_000260355.1 Condylura cristata | reverse complement strand
CTGCGCCACTAGGGAGGGCCTCTTTCAACCTTTTTTTGACTCATGTTCTCTTGCCAGAAAATAGTAGTTGCTGATAATATACTGCAAATTTTATGCACTGACATGCTGTAGAGCAGTTAAATATAATTGACTATCTTACACATATCAGTTAAAATTAAGTGAAAGAATTAATTTGCAAAATATTCATGTGGTATGCTGTTTTTCTTTATTTTCAAATCCTTCAAAATGAGACTGTGTACATATGTATGTATGCATGTATGCATACATACATATGTACACAAACATACTAGTTTACAGAAATATATAATATATGTTATCAAAACAGTATGAGAGCAGTAACCTTTACCTTTTTGGTGGAATTGAGAGAAATGGAGTAGGAATTGTTTGGAGAGGTGGAAAAAAGAACTTTGTTTATATCCATAATGTTTATTTCTTTAAAATATTTTGAGTAAAATATTGACATTTGTTAAATCTGAATACTGTAGATTTTTAGCATTTGCATATGTTTGAAAATGTTCATAGTGAAACAACTAAAATGTATTCATTCATGTGTATACCTATGTCTTTTAATCCATTGTGCAACATAATAGTTAATATAAATATTTTAAAATTATATATATATATATATTAGGCAGTTTATTTCAACAATCATGCATTCAAACCTTTCATTTAAGTTGACATTTTATGTCTTTCACTCTGGAATTCCGTAGTGTCTTGTGCATTTCTCTATCAACAATAATTTTCAATTTTCTATGTGTTTCTGCCTATGTCTAGTACTCTGT
>NW_004567887.1:1841-2356 GCF_000260355.1 Condylura cristata | reverse complement strand
AAAAGTGTACCTTGCAATGCTTAGTACTTTTGGATGCATTTTATTTGCTACCTAGTTTGAATAAGTCAATATTTTGAATAAGTCATTCTATTCTTTCCTTGCACTCAGTGTTTCATTGAAAATCTGAAGGAACTTCCATTTCCATTTTGGATTATCTAAACAATTTTTTTTCTTATTCTTATTGTGTTGTCATTCACATGAATATTTTTTGGCATCCATTACAGAAACAAGGTGTCATTTCAAGGATTTGCATATATAGTTTCTTTCCAGACTTGGGAAGTTTTAATTTATTGTTTCTTTGATTATGTCATCTTTTCCTTATTTCTCCCTTTCCCTTACTGGATAACTACTAGCTGTGTGTTTCCTTTTCCAGTTAAGGCGGGTAGCTGTTAAATTGTGTTTTTCTTTATTTTTTTTTTCTCTTTCATGGGTTCCTTTTGCACTTATGAGTCCAAGTTCACTGATTTGATATTCATTGTGTCTGTTCTGCTCCATAGATTTCTGAAGAATAATTA
>NW_004567887.1:0-596 GCF_000260355.1 Condylura cristata | reverse complement strand
ATGTTTCCCCTGAAGAGAAGACATATTTATCAATTTATTTATGTATCTATTTATTCATTTACTTACTAATTTATTTAGCTGAGATCTGGGATGTATGTCAGAGGTGCAGGGGCTGAGATGATTCACCAGAGACAGAGTAGAGAGAACAGGCAGATTCATAGCTAAGAGGAGCAGCAGGAGAAGCAGGTGAGGTCTGCAGCACCATATGTGGGTGAGCTCTCTGGCTCTGGATCAAACTCAGCCTACATTAGTGTTAGTGCTGAGACTTAACTCATAGGCTACCAGAGAGGACTTGAGAAGAACTTAATGTGTGCAATTATTTTTAAAATTTTATCCAATCACTGTCTGAGACTAAGGGGATTTTTCATCGCTTTCCATTGATAATCTGTAGGGTTACAGAGGAAAAACACACAACAGCACATGAAGCTTCCAAAGATTGCTGTTCTCAGAAATTTCTCATACTGATCTAGACCACACCCAGCCTCCAACAATTTGTCAAATGTATTTAGTTTTCTACCACTGTATAAATGGCACTAGTCACTTTATTTAAATTGTAGCATTTTAAGTCAGATAATACTAGTCCTCTAATTTTGTTA
>NW_004567886.1:3513-4209 GCF_000260355.1 Condylura cristata | reverse complement strand
TCAATTAATGTAATCCATCACATCAACGGACGGAAGAATAAAAACCACATAATCAAATCAATAGATGCAAAGGACGCATTATATTCAACACCTATTTATGTTTAAGGACGCATTATATTCAACACCTCGGAATAGAAGGAACATACCTCAACATGATAAAAGTCATATATGACAAACCCACAGCCAATATCATCCTCAACAGCAAAAAGCTTAAATCCTTTCCCTTGAGATCAGGAACAAGACAAGGATGTCCACTATAGCCACTGCTCTTCAACATAACATTGGAAGTTCTAGCCAGAGCAATAAGACAGAACAAAGCATACAAGGACCCAAAATAGGGAAAGAAGTAAAATTGTCCTTCTTTGCAGATGATATGTTAATCTCCATGGAAAACCCTAAAGAGTCCACAGAGAAATTAATCAAAACCATCAGCCAGTTTAACAATGTAGCAGGATATAAAATCAACACACAAAAATCAGAGGCCTTTCTATACACAAACAAACAATGAGAAGAAACAGAAATTTTTTTTAAAAAATCCCCTTTGGTCCTCCCTGGTGGCACAGCGGGTTAAAGCATAGCACTAAGAAGCTAAAGTCACTTCCACATCAGTTCTATTCCCGCCTGCCCCAGAGGAGATCTACATGATGTGGCAGACCTCTCCTGACCCGCCTGCTGCTCCCCTCAGCAGTGTACTTT
>NW_004567886.1:0-1517 GCF_000260355.1 Condylura cristata | reverse complement strand
GGGAAAAAGGAACTCTCCTGCTCTGCTGGTGGGAATGCAAACTAGTACAACCGCTATGGAAAACTGTTTGGAGATTCCTCAAACTGCTAAACATGGAGCTTCCCTACAACCCAGCAATCCCACTCCTAGGTATCTACCCAAAAGACACAAAAACACTGATTCCAAAAAGATACCTACACCCCATGTTTATTGCTGCTTTGTTCACAATTGGAAAGACATGGAAACAGCCCAAATGCCCAAAATGGATGACTGGATTAAAAAGATGTGGTATGTTGTGGACCAGCCCAACTATCGAGGTGTCTAGAGGCAAGACAGACAGGGCCCTAAGGTGAGAAGGTGCCAGCGAGCGGAGATTCCAAAAGGGGAGAGGGGAGAGGGCGTGAGGAAGACACGGGACTCAAGGGTGGGTGCAAGTCTTCCTTCTCATTCCCTCAGCAGGCCTTTATTTATTCTGTGTAACAGGTAGTTAATTGTAATAATGCATACGGTAAGTTAATGAGAGATCGCCATAAAATGTTCTCAAGGACAAGGGGAACAAAGCATTTTTCTCTCAACATTTTATGGTATACTAGATTATACGTTTTTGTGATAATTGTCATGTGTAGAGATGTTTAGTTATCACTCAAAGGAAGAGGGGTGTGGGAAGGGATGAGCTCGTTAGCAAAAGGTTATTAGGGTTCTTGGGGAAGTAACATATTGTGTTAGCAATGTTATCAGTGATTGTCTAAAGAAAAGCTAGTGGCTAATTTAAGGCTAGCAGAGAGTAGTTAGTGCTTGTTTTAAAAAGGAGTAAATTAAGAGAAAATTGTACAGTTGTGGATTAAGCAACACCTGTGTAATCAAGGTTAAAATTGTCCTTGAGTCCTTATGCCTGAGATTTGCTTTTTATTTTAAAGAAACCAAGGAAGCTTCCCAGTTGTTTTTATTCCCTGGGGTCTTACCTCTCCCGGGGTTTGCCTTTTGTCTCAGGAGACAAGGATTTCTCATCCTGGGGCAGCTTGCCTGAACCAGGCAGCTGCCTTATGAGGCTAAGACAATCCAGTTGTAAACTGATGGTTGCTCAGAATATTTTGATATTATGATTATACAAAAAAGGGAGTGGAAATTCTGATTTTTCAGAGCTTTTTCCAATCTACCCGGAATCTGTTAGTAGATAGACGTTGCATAGCTTGTGTCAGTGGTACATATACACAATGGAATATTACTCAGCAACCAATAAAAAGAAACACATGTCTTTTGGAGTAACATCGATGGAGCTGGAAAAGATAATGCTTAGTGAAATAAACCAGAGAGAAAAGGAAAAATACCGGATCGTTTCTCTCATAGCAGGAGTATAATGGAACAGGTGAGAAAATGATAATGTTCAACAGCTATATACCTAAGACATTTTGTGGGGTTGGAGTGGGAAATGGGATCAAAAACAGTGGGGGGAGGGAAATTCACTGGACTATGATGATGGCATATGGGTGATTTGGTAATGGGAAACGCAAGGGGATTCCAACTGATATAGAAAAATG
>NW_004567885.1:2132-3290 GCF_000260355.1 Condylura cristata | reverse complement strand
GGGGGAGCCGCCGCGTGGGCAGGGCTCCCGGCTGGGCTCAGCTCCCCGCAGCCCCCACGGTGCCCTGGAGTGAGTCCAGGAGTGGGGTGGGGTGGCCAGTGTGGGCAGGGGGGACACACCTGTGCCTGCTGTGGCCGGGGGTCTGCACCTCTGCCACCCCCGCTGTGACCGCCAGGTCGCCACTCGGATCCCAGGCGAAGACCCACGGCCAGGCTGGGACCCACTCCGCCGGCCTGGCACCGGCCGGCACCGGGCAGGTGGACGCGGCCGGGAGCGGAGCCCCAGCCCCTGAGGCGTCTGCTCCCTGGCTGGCTGGGGCCAGGAGAGACGAGCCCCGGAGGCCCGTTGCTGTCAGTCGGCTTCATTTAGCTGACATCTGTGGGCGCTGAAGTCCCTGTCTGGAAATCTGAGCTATTTTAACGCACTTTGAAGACATTTAGTCCTTCTGTTTTTACTGACTTCATCAAATCTAAGTCTCCACAGGCCTAGAAATGCCTAAATCAAACCAACATGCGTGTTTGAGGTGGGTGCAGGGTGCTTTTCTAGAAAAGCCACAGACACTTCTGTAGCCCTCCTCAGGGAAGATACAGTTTCCCACACGTGAGCCAGCGCCACGTGTGGCCGCCTGCCCTGTTTCCACGCCAGGCGCGTGGCCTCCTCCCGTGGCCTCTTCCCACGGTGGAACCCCGTGGGGCACTGGCCAGCAGCAGCTCAGTGCCTGGCCTGGCTCGGCGCTGCCCTCTGCCCCCCGCAGCTCTGGGGGCGCTGGGCAGGGCTGGACGCTGCGCCGTGGAGCCTGGAAGAGCCTTTCGGGAGGCCTCGCCTCGGGGTGAAGCCCAGGCGCAGCAGGCCGCGCGTCCACACCTCCACACACTGCCTGAGGACGCCCGAGCCCCTCACGCCACAGCCCGCCCCGGACACCCACCGACGCCCGCGGCCCGTGACCACCAGCCCTGTCCCGTGGCCACCACCAGCCCTGCAGAGACCCGGGGGCGGGGAGCGGGGACGTGTTGGACGGTGAACCTGGGTCCCGAGCTGGGGCTCCCCTCCCTTGTCCACGGCACCTCCCTCCTACTGCTGGCCAGAAGGAGCCCTGAGGGCCCCCGACTGCGGGCTCAGAACATGCAAGTCCAGGGGGGACAGCGCTGGCCGGTGGGC
>NW_004567885.1:0-596 GCF_000260355.1 Condylura cristata | reverse complement strand
GCAAAGGCAGAGTGAGCCGGGCCTGCGACCTGGCGCTGACGGCCCAGAAGGCCTGGCCGGTCCTGCTGGCCAGGGTCTCCTGGCTTGCCAGCCCTTTTCCGGGGTCACTTGGCCTGGGGCTGCTCAAGAGCAGCGCATCCGCCCTCCGGCCACTGGCCCTCCGTGCGGCACAGAGTGCCCCGCCGGTGGCCGTCGCCCTGTGGACAGGAGCCGCCAGCGGCCGCTGTCCCAGCCACTGCCCGGCATCGGGGCCTGGCACCCAGACCAGGTGCGCCTGTCTTGGCTCAGCTGGGAGGGATGTCTGAGGCACTGTACACTGACCCTGAGATGTCCTTCGCAGGAGTCACAGGAAAATTTTTAAAGTTTTGGTCAGTTGGCAGCCTCCGGATAACAGAGATAACTCGTCATCATCGCTCCCGGTCACCAGGAAGGGGCGACAGAGCCGCTGCACCCCAAGCCCAGGGCCGGCACTGCCCCCTGAGCCCGGCGAGGCCACCATGTGGTGTCGCTGGCTGAGCGCCCCGGCTCCAAGGGGCTGGCTAGGAGCCCGGCCTCCTGTGCGCGCCCGCCAGACAGACAGGCAGACAGACAGACAG
>NW_004567884.1:2087-3056 GCF_000260355.1 Condylura cristata | reverse complement strand
CCAGGCTGGTGAACGAGCTCAGGGCAGCAGCTGGGCCGAGCCAGAAACTCAGCTCAGGGCATCCCCCGGGCCCCACCTGGACAGCGGCAGGGAGCGGACACGTCGGGGCGCCACGCCGCGGGGCAGCTGCTGGACCCAGACACAGGACCGCACGCCCATACGCTCTGCGCCCGCCACGCTCCACGAGACACACAGCCGCCACGCCTGCCTCGGCCCTCGGCCCCGGCACGAACCCACGGGGCTCGGGCCCACAGCGGCCGCTGGGGCTGCCCTGGCATGGCCCTCCGAGCCCGGCCTCCAGGCCGGCTGGGAGCCGGGGTGGTGCGAGCCCTGGGCACTCCTGCTGGGCCTCAAGGGCCACTGGAGGCTCAGAGGAGCCGGTGGCTGGCACACAGAGTGTGGCCCCGCCGCCACTGCCCGCAGTCTGCACGGGTGCACCCGGGGAGCGTCTCTGGACACGTCCCCCGCCCACCCGATGCCCAGTGCCTGGCGGGCTGGGCGGCACCTCGCCTCTGTGGCAGCCAGTGGCCGAAGCCCAGGTGCCGAGGAGGCCGGAGGGTCCAGCGGAGCAGCGTCTGAGGACTCCCGTGGGGGGCGGGGGAGAGGAGCGAGAGCCGCCCCCCTGCCGGGGCCCTCGGCAGCCAAAGTCCCCGGCTGACGCGAAGCCCCGGGGCTGGGGTGCCGGCTCCCCGTGTGCCCACCGTGGCCTCGCTGTCCTGGGACGCGCCCAGTGTCCGCCCGCCTCGGGCTGGACTCAGGCTGTCCCCACGGCCCGGACTGGCCACTGGCCCTGGGGACGCCCCAGGCCCTTGCCCCGCTAGCTGAGCTCACCGCCCTGCGCTCCCCCCGAGTGTGAACCTGGGGCCGGGGCCCTGCAGCTCAGGAAGCCAACAGGTGGCGCCTGGAGCAGCGGCCTCGCCCTGACCAGGGGGCAGCGGGACCCGTGTCCAGAGGGGCGGTGGCCGCTGC
>NW_004567884.1:0-547 GCF_000260355.1 Condylura cristata | reverse complement strand
GGAGAGACAGGGACACAGAGCACATCCGTGCTCCCCGCTCGCCCCGGCCGCTCGCACGCCGCTGGCCCTGGCGGGCACGGCAGGGGTCGCTGCAAGGGCAGCCCGCAGCCCGCCGGCCTGGGCGCCCGGGCGGGGACAGCACACACCTGCACTGAGGGGACAGAGAGCTGGAGGAGCGGTCGGAGCCGTGGTCCTGCAGGCGGCCTTCGCGGGAGCGCCGGCTATACGGGGCGTACAGGGGGGCGGACTGGGCGGACGGCGACAGGGACGCCTCGGTCTGGGACGCGGAGGGCCCGGGCTGCTGGCTGTCCGGCAGCTTGCCGTCGCAGGACTCGGGGACCTTGGCCAGAATCCTATCAATGGCTAGGTAATAGGGCCAGTCCGGCGGCACCGACTCGCTATCTGTCATGCATTTTAGTTTCCTGAAACGAGAGACACAAGAGCCGAGGGTGAGAAACGGCGGCTCCGCCCCGTCCCGCCGGCCCTGGCCGCGAGGCCCCGCTCGGCACCGGGGATTTGGGGGTAGTGCCCAGCCGCAGTCCGCCGA
>NW_004567883.1:0-3312 GCF_000260355.1 Condylura cristata | reverse complement strand
ATTTTTCAATAATAGGAAATACAGAAAATGTTTTACGTTTCCCCTGATAATGTGTTAATCTATCTTAGTTAACCTGTTATAAATGTTTACTGTTTCATTATTAAGTGAATCGGAAGCCTATCCAATGATGCCTGAAATTTCAAGCCGTGGAGTTTGGGAAAACAATAGTATCATACATTCAAATTTTGTTGAACATTTGCTATAGCACTATATACTAAGCCTGCCCTCATGGAACTTGGAGAAAGAGATAAGAATATGTAATAAGTAATCAAATATAGCTTAAGGTAGTGATAAATGTCAAAAAAATATAGCAAGATTAGAGTCACTGAATTAGAGTGATTAGAATGTGAACTATCTGGCTTTGATAGTTTGAAAGGCAGTCTACCTCTAGGGTTGTTTTTACTGGATAAGTTGAATAATGCAGAAGATATGAGGCAAGAGCTTCTAGCATGGCAGTAAGTACAAATGCAGAGACCTTAAAAGAGGTGATGAACTTGACCTGTTAAATACTGAGAAAGCTCTTATAGTTAGAGCTTAGTGAAGGGTAGTGGGTGATGAGTCAGAGTGGTTAGACTAAGATGGAGTTTTATGGATCTTTTCTTTCTATGAGAAGCCATTAGAGAATTTCATTAAAAAAATAACTTGATTTATCCTTTAGATGACTGGTTGTTGGGTGGTGAAAAGACCAAGATGTAGGAAAGTGGAAAACCAGCTTTTAAGGAAGCTCAGTAGTACAGTTGAGATATCTGAGCTTGAACTAAAGGTGTAGAATTGCAAAAAAGTAAGAAGTTGTAAGTTGTGAGAAGCTGCTTGATTTGGAATATAATTTGAAGGTGGTGCCAAGTGATTGTTGCTTTCACGCCTGGGACAAAATTTTTTAAAGAATGAGCTGTTTTCCTGAATATCTGGGTCAACAGTGCAGTTTCTTCATTGGGAGATGAAGAAACAAGTTTTATCACTTAATCTCTCTAGGTCTTGAGAACGAAATTCAGATATGACCAGTGACTTTTGTTACTAATGTGCATCCTTCTGACTTTGCTCATACTGTTTACTTTGCTGGTTCACCCTCTCTTCCAGTTTGGCTTGTAAAAACATCTCCATTTATTGACACCCAGATCAGAAGCCCCTTTTATGGCTCTTCATTTAACAGATTTATAGTCTCAGGTTTACTTTTTTGGAGGATTACTAAATTTCTGCCCTCCTCCCACTCCAAGCATGTCCAAGATTTGGTTTATTTTTAAGAGGTTAATCTAGCAGGAAATGATTCTAAATTATGGTATCTTTAGGGGGGAGATAGCTTAATTTCAGAAAAACCCCAAGTGTTTTAATGTTCTTATATAAGTTACATACCTTTAAATGCCCAGTGTTCCATTTAGTTTTCATGAGGGGTTATCAAGACTAATGTTTTCATCACTTTAGAAAGTTGCCTCAACACTTTTACTAAATTACTCCGCCAGTAGCAATCACTAATCTATCACCATAGATCCCTTTTGCCTGTTCTGGAATTTAATATAAATGGTGTGCTTTTTTGTTTGACTTTTCGGTCACTATACTATTTCTAATATTCATCTGCCTATTTTGATTACCCCTTTTTTTTAGTACTTCTGTATAAATAAATCATAACGCATGTGTTCATTCAATTGTGATGGACAGTTGGGTAAGATTCCCTTTATATGTAAACTGCTTGAAAGCATTTGTTTTTGTGTGTGTGTACAAATTATTTCTTGGATAAATGCTTAGAAATAGAATTTCTGGATCATAAATTAGAAGTATGCTTTGGAAACTGCCAAACAATTTTCAAAAAATGGTTATGATATTTTATATTCCCATCAGCAATACATGAAAGTTGTTTATTCCTTTTCTTTCCAGCACTTGTTAAGGCCTTTTAACTTTAGCACTTTTGAATCTTGCCCGGTTTTTAATTGATTTTTTTATAATTGATTTCCAGTGATTTACTCTGAATTCAAATTCTTTGTCCTATACATTGTGAATATTTTCTCCAAGTTTGTGGCTTGTCTTCAGTTTCTTCATGGTATTTTTTGACAGAATTGTTTTATGTCCTCCATCTTTTCCTGTGGAATCCAAGCAAGCAAAAGCCCTTTAAAGTTTTGATGCCCTAATTTAGAATTGAAATCCAGATCATTATGGCAACTAGACAGAAGTAGATGAGACCCATTAAGACTTTTAATTTGGTAGGCCAGAAGTATTGAAACTTAAGTCCAATGTTTCAGTACCATTTCCAAAAGACCATCGGATTCTAATCAAAGCCCTTGCATGTGGTGTAAACCAGGTAGACATATAGTAGAAAACCAGTCTTAGCCTGTTATACCCCTAGTTCAGATGTAACTAGGGTAGTAGAAGCTGTCAAGAAAGATGGCTGTTTTCACTAACAACACAGTCACTGGTGGGCTATGCAGAATATGCTCTTGCAGCAAACTACACTGTTTACACTTGCTTAAAGTTGGGCTTTAAACAAGGAGCTGCCATTGGAATCCCATATTTTGCTGCTCATTGAGCTCTTTTCACAGTGCCCATGTGAGAGCTGGGGAAAGTTCTGGTTTGTGAGGCTAGTGGAGGAGTTGAACTAACTGTATGCCAAATCACTAGATTTACCACTGAAAGTCTTAGGCACAGCTAGAACTGAGAAACGGCAAAACATCTTGTTGCAAAACTTGGAACCCATGAAGGAATTATATTGATAAAATTAAGAAATCTGTTGGTGAAAATGGAATCAAGGTGGTAATTGAAAATATTAGCTAATTAAGTTTTAGAACTTGAATCTTCTGTCATATGGAGGGCTAGTAATAGTTGTTGGCAACTGAGGTTTTATTGAAATAATACTATAGCATCATGGTAAAGAAATCTAGCATATTGGAGTTTCTCTCCATTGGCCAAGCAGAATTTCAGTAGTTTGCAGCAGCCCTTCATGCTGGAATGGAAATTGGTTGGATGAGACCTAGTCCAAGTTCATGAAAATCTTATTCATGGCAGTGGGGCTATTGGAAAAATGATTCTTTTGCAGTGATTAATACTTCCATATTCTTTGTAATTAGAAGCTTCTTACCCTAGTTTTACTTGTGTTATTTTTGCTTTAATTAGATTTGTTTGCTTCAGTGATTTTCTTATATTAAAAAGATTTATTTTTACATCTTATTTTTTACTGTCACAAAAGTACAATCTACATACTATCTTATGTTTGTATGCCTTCTACTCTGAATTGAGTCACCATGCTAGGAAATAGAATATTTGTGGTCATTGGGCATTGAGATACATTATATAAATTCCTAACTGATAATTTGATCATTAATTCTA
>NW_004567882.1:2322-3244 GCF_000260355.1 Condylura cristata | reverse complement strand
AAGCTTTTTAATTTAAATCACTACTATTTGTTTATTTTTGCTTGTTTACTTTGCTCCTAGAGGTTAGTCTCTTAAAGACAATTAGGCATATCTGTGAAGCCAATGTCACAGAGTATTTTGCCTGCGTTTTCTCCTATCAATTTTATGGTTTCAGGTCTTATGCCCAAGTCTTTAATGCATTTTGAGCTAATTTCTGTATCTGGAGTGAGATACTGATCTGGTTTCATTTTTTTTTTTTTTTTTGCATGTGATTTCCAGCTTTCCCAACACTATTTGTTGAATAGGCTTTTTTCCCCTCCAATTCCATTTTAAGTGTGGAGTTTATTTCTTGGCTCTCAATTTTATTCCATTGATTTGGTTTGTGTGTGTGTGTGTGTGTGTGTGTGTGTGTGTTTTGTATATCATGCTGTTTTGCTTACTGAGGTTTTGCGATGTAGTTTGGGAATAAAAGATGTCTGAACTCCCTACTGGGAGTAAAAGGCTGGGAATAAAAGATGTCTGAACTCCCTACTTTTGCCAGAATAGCTTTGACAATTTTGGGTATTTTGTATTTCCATATAAATTTCAGTAATATTTGCTCTATTTTTTTTTTTAAGAATTCCACTGAAACCTTTTAGAGATTGCTCTGAATCTGTATATTGCTTTAAAAAATATGGCTATTTTGACAATGTTAATTTTCTAATCCATGAGCAGGGAATATCCATCTACTATATTTCTTTTAATAGTGCCTTATAGTTCTTATTTTACAAGTCTTTCACCACTTTTGTTCATTTATTCCCAAGCATTTAATACTTTTTGTTGTAATTATGAACTTAACAGTTTTCTTGACTTATTTAGGTTATATTTGCATATAGAAGAAGTTTCAAACTAGTGAAAGAAAACACCATTAAAAATAAAGGCACCCTGGGCCCTCCCTGGTGGC
>NW_004567882.1:0-1162 GCF_000260355.1 Condylura cristata | reverse complement strand
AAAAACAAAGACTTGGATACAGAGAGCCGATGGTACAGCTTGTAAAAAATTCAGAAAGCAGAGCTTCCAAATATCATTTTCTTTTTTTTTTTTCATTATAGAAACATATACTTCAGATGCTCCAAAATATCTCCTAGGGTAAAATTTATTTAAAGTTTATAGTTTGGGGGGGGAGCCTCCTCAAATGTATACAGCCCCAAGAATTGAAAGAAAATGATTCCTACATTTTGTTTTATTAGTCTACTTTTGAGCATTCTCTACCAAATTTTATTAATAATGTTAAACAATGCTTGTAAATACTAAGACTGTTCCTGGAATATAAGCTTATTTGGGGTAAAACATACAAATTAACTTAAACAAAACAAAAAGCATTGACTCTAGGCTTTTGGTCCCAGAAACTTTTTCTTATTTTAACTATAGAGATAGCTCTGAGTTAAATTAAAAACCAATAAACACTTATGGGCTAAGTAGGTAGATATATTCAAGTTGTTAGGTTTTTATATGTACTTTTCTGTGTATCCATTCTATACAGAATTAAAAAGTAATAAAATGAAACCCTGGACAATGTTTTCAATATAACAATCTTATTTTCTATAATTATGTTTACAAAACTTGATCCCTATCAATTTTAAATCTTCATTCACTGTCTAACATATAAACGTTAGGTAGTTCCATGCCTTTATATGTCACTGAATCTCAAATGTTCAAATAAAATTAGAATGGAAGATATATTGCTTTCTTTTGATGACAACATGCTATGATACAAAGAGAAAATAATGCACTAAAAGAAAAGAGGAATAAGTGGACATATCCATGGCAATATAATTTATAATAACTAAATAAGGAATACAAAGATATACAATAAAATATCTTTCTATATGAGTTCAGTAAATATATAGTTAAAAACTGTTCTGAAAACTGCAGAATAAGAAGAAATATAATGTT
This sequence comes from Condylura cristata, assembly GCF_000260355.1. NCBI lineage: Eukaryota > Metazoa > Chordata > Mammalia > Eulipotyphla > Talpidae > Condylura > Condylura cristata. The sequence continues at coordinate 217 of NW_004567882.1, read as the reverse complement.
AGGTATAATCTAAATGACACTAAAATGACACTTTTTATCATAACAGTTGTGGAAATGATCATAAATTGGGATAAGAATAAATAAAAAAGGTGGAAATATTGACTTCTTAGTGTCTTACTTTATTTTTCTCGTGTAATATTAAATAGTAAGATCAAAGATAAAACTTAATGAGGTTTCTATATAATGAAAAATCATATTTATGTTATTTTAGTTGTGT
>NW_004567881.1:1779-3254 GCF_000260355.1 Condylura cristata | reverse complement strand
CCATATTCTGTCTGTCTGATAATTTGGTCAAATTAGCTCCTTCTCTGAAGGAAAAAAAAATGGTCACAGAACTCTTTGTATAGTAGTGGGCACAATTTTCTCAAGGTTATATCAGATAATCCAAAGAAATTAGTAAGAGTCTCCTACATTTGCACAATACTTACAGTTTTCTCAAGGTGTTTTAAGGGCTACTAACTTTAACTTACTATACGGAAGTTAAAGATAGTTAAGTACTCTTCATTTTATCTGTGGGATAAGATGACAAGAGACTTAAATAAAAATTAACCATGATCATCTGAAGTCACAACACAGGTTAGAGAAAGCGGGTCTCTGTACTTCAGAGTGAACTAATTTTCTCTTAGATACCTATACTCTCCTGACTTCTCAACCCCAAGTAATCTTTTCACAGGTTTTCTCAGTAACAAAGTTTTGGAGCTCTTGAAATCTGTTCATGAAGGTCAATTAATAAGTAATTCTGTTTCCCTCAGATCTGAATCTAGGAAACAATAGTGATTTCTGAGGAATATTTCAAGCAGGGGTTGCTGGAGAAACATAAAAACAAGCTATTGGTACAGGGAGGAACATTCACTATCAAGTTACCTAGTTTGATCCATCAGAAACTAAGCAATGAAGATTGACTAAGATAAGTAGTACACAGGGAATGATACAATTCTTCCACAGAAAAGAAAATTCACCATCATTAGGTTTTTAAGCCTTATAGGGATGCATAATGGGTTGTTGGGAAAAGATCAATACTTTGATACACCTTATGTCCTCCCATACCTCAAAAGACAAAGGTCTTTCTTTGGACTCAAGTCTGCAACTTTTATTTTAAGAAAATGCTTCTTTTTATTCAGATCTTATGCTAAATTTAATTAAAATACACAGCATAAAAAGATAAAAGTAAATATCAACCTGTTGTCCCTAAAAAGAGGGGCCTAAAAGTAACTATTAATTAAGATAGATCATCCATAATCATATAAGGACTAAAACTAGTCTAGCCTATATAATCTCCAGTTTGAAAATCAAATACACTAAAAAAGTAAAATTTTATATATTAATTTAATTTCTTATTTGCCAGGTATTCTGCAGGCTTCCATTTCTATAAAATGAGTTATTTTGATATGACTATTTTCCATGTTTACTGTCTTTTTTGCTTACACCCTTAATTCATTCCAGACTTCCTAGCATTTCAAGTTTTTCTGGCCTCATTCAGAGATCTGTTTTTTCCTTACCATGTATGAAAATGAACTTGTGTTCATATCTAGAATACAGTAAAGGAGTGTTGGTTAAAAACAAAGTATGAGGCCCTCCCTGGTGGCGCAGCGGGTTAAAGCACAGCACGGAGAATCTAAAGCCGCTTCCGCATGAGTTCGATTCCTGCCTGCCCAGGAGGTGACCACATGGCGTGGCAGACCTCTCCTGGCCCGCCCGCTGCTCCCCTCAGCAGTGTACTTCGTCGATCTGCCTGTTCT
>NW_004567881.1:0-1214 GCF_000260355.1 Condylura cristata | reverse complement strand
CTGCCACAAATTCTTAAAATTTGGCCAACAGATAAAATTATTAAAACACATTAGACTAAAGAATGTTAGGAGGCTGTATTATAACTTAATGGCTTATCGTTTGTTCAGATATTTGGTCACATGGTAACTTAAAGGTATATATTTTGGAAAATAAATATAAAAATAACACAAACTAGGAAGGAAAAAGAAAAAAAAAAAAAAGCTGTGTCCTTGAGGTTCCCAAAGGTAAGAAAGTGCTAGCTGTCACTTAATATGTACTTAACACCATGTGTAAAGAAAATCTGCAATATAATCTGATCCTGAAGAATTTAAACTACAGACTTCCTGATTTCCCAGTACTAGTAATCACCTCCAACAGCAACTGTGCACCACGGCTGAAGAGCTTTTTAAATTATTTTAGTTTCCATAAGTTTGTTTTAAGTGTGAAGACTCCATTCCAAAGAAATTTTTAAATGACTGATGTCATTCTAAAAACATATTTATTTAAAGTACTTCCATGAATTTTGCTTGTAATTTCGAATTTTCCAACTCAGGGCAATTTTTACAAGAAAAATGACAACCTCTGAAGAAGTATCAATGTAACACCTCACACTTGAAATCACACTCCAACACGATTTTAATTTGTAAGTTAAAAAAGATATTAACAAGGCCCTTCCTGGTGATGCAGCAAGTTAAAACACAGCACTAAGAAGTTGAAGACACTTCAGCATGAGTTAGATCCCCACCCTGGAGCTGACCCACATGGCGTGGCAGACCTCTCCTGACCCTCCCACTGCTCCCCTCAGCAGGGTATCTCCTCAGTCTGCCTATGTCTCTGGTGAATCCTCTTACCACCCCTGCACCTCTGGCCTTACCCCAGTTCTGTATGCATAAACAAATCTCTAAAAAAAAATAAATATATATATTACCAAAAAAGTGTTTGAATACAAATCCAAGTGTGTGCATGCTAAAGTAACTGACTTTTATTTCCAAATGAAAATGGAATAGTGATGTTTCTTCTTTATTATTTTAGCTGATAGAAACAGTGTATTACAGGTGTTAATGTAAAAAATAACAGATTTCATTAAAAACAGATAAAATTGGCTCTCCCTGGTGGCGCAGTGGGTTAAAGCACAGCACTGAGAAGCTAAAGCCACTTCTGCATGAGTTTGATTACTGCCTGTCCCGGAGGTGACCACATGGCCTGGCAGACCTCTCCTGACCCGCCCGCTGCT
>NW_004567880.1:0-3048 GCF_000260355.1 Condylura cristata | reverse complement strand
AATAATAAGTAAGGAAGTTTAGGTGAGAGTTCTATCAAAAACTTAAAGCAGAAATTATTTCATAACTCATAAAAGTTGAAAATTTTATGCAATAAATTACCCTGGTCTATCAAAATTTAATATTAAATCTTGATCTTGAAAAAGACAATATGAAAAAGAATGGGAATTGAATATATTAAATATTTATGTCCCCTCAAAATTTATGTTGAAGTCCTATTTCTCAAAGTGTTATATATTTGGGGGTAGAATTTTTAGGCGATTTGGTCAGAAGGACTCTATCCACAAAGGTTTAGTTCGAAGAGGCCAGAAGAGACCATAGAGATCTTAGTTCCCCCTTCTGCTAAGTGAGATTATAGGGAAGTCAGCCACCTCTGAAGCAGTAAGTAAACAGATCCCACCAGAACCTGCCAGCACCTTGATCTTGGACTTACCCTCCTCCAGAACTATTGTTTGTAAACATTCTGTCTGTAATATTTTATAGTAACATCCTCAATGAACTAAGACAAAAAGAAAATTGCAGGCTATGTCCACTAGTGGGATGGTTAATGTTTTTGAGCACATACTTTCACTAGGCATTCTGATCAGCCTTTTACAGAGGTGTATGGATATGAAGTAATTTTCCAGAAATTACCCAGCTATTTAGCAGTAAAACTGTGATTAAAATCTAGGAATATCTGAGATCAAAACCCTCATCCAATTAATGAAATATGCTTTTGCTGCCTATGTACAAAAGATCAATCCTTAAGAATACAAAAGAATCGTTCAAAATAACCAAGTAAATTTTTCAAAAAAAAAAAGATGATGTCATAAATTTTATTATTCTTAATAAGGAATAGCTAATTCACATTAACAGGATCATATTTAGGTAGGCTATATAAGGTATAGTCCAATCATATTTAAGAAGAAAAACATTACTAGTATTCAACAATGTTCTGAAAGTTCTTAGCAAATAATACCATCACATCACAAAATTAGAAATGTCCAGAGGTAATAGACAAAGTGATTCATACTTGTTGATATGATGACTTGGAAAGTCCATATTTAAGTCTGTGTGCAGATTGATCTACATTCTTTTTCTGAACTCAGCTCATAGCCTACTTGTCCATATTCAAAACTTTACTCTTTTAGGTTTTAAATTAGGATAATGTTAGCACTCATTTTGTGAGTTTGGGAGATTAGATTTAAAAAATGCCTATTTCAAAAATAAAAGTGTTTAGTAAATGTTATCTATTATTAATATGTACCGTTAAGTGTAAAGCTTGAGAATAAAAATGAAATGAGCTTAGGGAATAAATATAAAGACATTATTATCTGTTTTCCATACTAACTATAAGGTCCATTTTCATTGTTAAAGCCTTTCTCTATAGCAATGCTATAGAGAAAGCATTTTTGTAGTTAACTGAAATTTTCTGTCTCCCACTAAACTAACCATTAGTAACATGTGTCTTTAATAAATAGCATATGAATGTTATGTTCCTATTAAGCTATTTAGAACTCAGAACGATTTTGTGATTCAAGAATACCACCCATATAATGTCTTTTGTCAACTGTCTTTTAAAGTCTATCACCTAGTTAATTGGTCTTTTTTTTTTTTTTAAGATTTATTTATTTGTGCATACAGAATTGGGGTACAGTCTAGAGGCTCAGAGGCGGTGAGAGGTTTCACCATAGACAGAGTGGGGAGCAGAACAGGCAGATTGATGAAGTACACTGCTGAGAGGAGCAGCTGGCGGGCCAGGAGAGGTCTGTCGTGCCATGTGGTCACCTCTGGGGCAGGCGGGAATCGAGCTCATGTAGAAGTGGCTTTAGTCTCAGTGCTGCGCTTTAACCCGGTCCGCCGCTAGGAAGGGCCCTAATTGGTCCTTTTTTAAAAAAGATTTATTTATGCATGCAAGAACAAGGATGTAACCCAAAGTAGCAGATTCTGGCTGGATGATGATACAGGAGAGGTCTGCTTCACCATATGGGTCACCTCCCTTGCCAGGTATCTAATTCATGCTACATTCATGCTGGTGATAGCTTCATGGTACTGAAACTTAAAGTCCCTTGTGCCACCAGGGATGCCCCTAATTAGTCCTTTTAATGCTATTGAAACATAGTGTAAATGAGGAACTAATTTTTTATTTTATTAAATTTAATGCATTTAAATAGAATAATAACGTGGTTACTAGCTACCATATTGGAAACTTTAAATTTGGAGGATCTTGTGAATTCACCTGGCTCTATTGGTTATTACTATTATTATGCTGATGATTCCCAGATTAACTGTGGAGTCCACACCCTTCTATTGATTTTGTTGTGCATTCTTTGCCCAATTTGCTGGCTGTAACCCAGTTTGAATTTATCTGTTTCCTTAGATGTATCCTTCACTTAGAAGATACAAAGCTGAACTCCAGAATTTTTCTCATTGATATCAGAAGAAATAAAACATATAAACAGAATTTACTGGAAAGAGATTATTTGCCTCCCTAAATGTACCCGCTCCTCTCTTTAGTGATATAACCAATATTTTGTTCTTTTTCAGGGCACATTTTCTGCAGTATTACTTGAAGTTGGTGATTTCCAATAAGTGGATAGAGAGGAGGGCTATCCTATTTATCCTGTTTTATACTACTGTTATTTGGGATTCTTTGATATAAACATGTACCTAATCCTATCCCAAGGCAAGTACAGGCTCCACATAATGAAAACCTAAATATGTAAGAAAAGTCATATAAAGTAAAAATAAGCATGATCATCATCATACTAGTGTTTGATTAACACCTTATCTGGCAGATACAGAAGTGCTACATAATTTTTTTTATTTAAGCAACAATAAATACTTGTTGTATAAATTACTATTCCTTTGAGAAAGATAGAGATAATCTACTGAATACTTTAAATGCTTGGCAGTGTGCCCCATTCTGCAGAACAGAAAGGAAACAAAATAAAACAAAGCCCAACTAAACAAAAATAGGGAATTACCAGTAACTTGGAATAGTTTTTCTCACTGATGACTTGTAAATAGTTACTAGAAAGATAGCTGGAATAACCTTTTTTTTTTTTTTT
>NW_004567879.1:0-3319 GCF_000260355.1 Condylura cristata | reverse complement strand
TTACCTCACCTTACCTGGAATCTGACCATCAATGGCCATTATGCCAGCTAAACACAGCCCTTGAAAGAAATAATCCCTTGACAAGACATGGTGATTTGTGAGACCACAGGCTACAGGCACAGGCAGACTTGAATTCAAGTAAAATGCCACACACAGCCTCGACGTTCTCTTCCATGAGTGAAAGTGTTAACCAAACCCCCTGCTGCACAATGAATGGGATTTCAGCGGCCTAGGAGACAGGGCTCAACACAGGGCCTGGCACAGAGTTGGCACCCAGAAATATTATGTGTCTTAGATTCATCCCTTTCTTTCTGACCCCAGGGAAAGTGCAAAGTCAACCTTCTCAAGCAGTGTTAGCATTGCCGCTATGACAAATACTTTCTCGCTTTAATTATATCTCCTTGGAGGCCCTCCCTGGTGGCACAGCGGGTTAAAGCTCAGCCCTGCAAGCGAGCCGCAGATGCTTCAGTGCTAGATCGATCCCCGGTCCCGGAGGTGACCCACATGGCGAGGCAGACCTCTCCTGACCCGCCCGCTGCTCCCCTCAGCAGTGTAATTCTTCCATCTGCCTGTTCTGTGCCCCACTCTGTGTCTGGTTAAACCCTTCACTGACCCTGTATCTCTGGCCTGTACCCCAATTCTGTATGAATAAATAAATACATTCAAAAATTATATTTGCTTGGATTTGGGGGAATGGCAGCGAATGGTTCTACCAGGGTTGCTCTTGACACCTAAGAATCCAGGCCCAGATTTAATGACTTTAAACTCCCACCGATCCCTCTGCTCGGAATCCTGCCCGTCAACCATTTGTCCTGGATCCTGCAAGTCGTTCTTCTGCTGTTTCCATGAGGTTTACCTGTGCACGTGCCACCAGCGCCTTGTCGGCTGAGGTCTCTCCTGGGGTGGCACGGGCAGGCAAGCTGTGGCCCACATGCACAGCAATGGGTTCACAGTCAGCTGACGTGACTGGGATGCTGGCACTGTGGTCCTCTCATCGCCCCCTACCTGGGCTTCTCTACATCTCTGTCACCCTGTTTCAGAGCAGCAAGAGAAAGAAAAGCCCCACAGCATCCCTGCTCCCGAGGCTCAGGAATTACCCTGCTTCATCACTACAGAATACTGAACCGTGAACAGACCAGACAGTGGACTGCTAGTCTCTCAAACATGATCTCTCCTCTTCTTTACGAAGGCGTCATGTCATTCTTGCCCGGCCATTATGGAAGACATGAATAATAAAATAATTTCATGAAATTCGGGGGGAACCCTTTCCCTTCCGTTGCTATTATTCTATGAAGCCTGTAATTTGGGGTCTCTTTATCCAGAAATGGATCACGACGACTTCTGTCTTTCCCTCTTCCCACATTCTGTGGCTGTTGCCCTCAGCCCAATCACCAGGACCCCAGCAGAGGGCGCCTTCTCCTGTGGAGGTGGTGGGGTGGACCAGAGAATGACACCTGTGGGGAGATGAGGAGATAGCAGCTGGCAACTAGGAAGCCAACCTGGGAGGTGGCTGGGCCGGAGGCCACCAGCACACAAGCCCACTTTCCCAGCGCTGCTACAGTTCCTCTTGATCTTACTCAGGTCATCTTTCCACACCGGGTCCAAGTGTGGAAAGATGTCCACTACAAAGTGCTGGACATACTTTTTAGGGTCCCTCAATTTATTGTTTGGTAGGTGACCTTGCTCTGGTGAATGTCACCATTTCCCCATTATATTCTATTTTCTACTAAGGATTGCTGCAATCCACCCAAGCTACTGATATTTTAAATGTCACCATCTCCCTCCATCATTTCAGGGCATTTGTCTTTATGTGTTTCCCACCATACAGTCGCATCGCCTACCAATAGGACAGTTTTGTCTTCCTTACCGATGTGACAGCTTTCTGGCTCTTTACAACCTCACCACACACGATGCACTGGTAGGGACATCTCAAACCACAGTTAGTGACCTGAGAGGTGCTCGGGTGTACCTGCCTATGATCCCAGGGATATTCGGCTATGTCTGATCATAGCGGATTATTTCCTTGCCGTTCAACACCACTCATGTACTTGCACACTGAGGAATCTCACCCGTGGAATTCCGTTTTCCTAGCCTGTCTTTAATCACAGGCTGGGGCATCCCTTTAAATGCTCTTTGACCCCCCTCTTTGTCCGGAATACAGGGTCCTGAATTCTCGGCAGAGGGATATCTGTGTTTTGCCATCACTCTGGTTGCCTCCATGTGCCCAGCTTCTTCACGCAATAAGCGCCCACATCTTCTTACATTATGCTCCAGGCGGCAAAGCTGTCTGTTGCCTCGGGGAACATGAGCCTTTTGGGGAGCTATCCTGGCTTCAGAGGGAGTGGAGCTGATCCCAGGAAACTGAGCTAAACTTGCCCAGAAATTGCCCTGTGAGTTTCCTAACTACTGTCGTTTCCATTTCAGACTCCCTTTGCCCTTTCATCCAGTTTTCACAATGCTGCTCCTCTAATGCCAGCGGTGATGGGAAGAGACAGACACAGTCTGGCATTTTGTTTGCCCATTCATTTGGCAAAAGTCAGAGGGCATCGGAGGTTGGCTCCATAGGTTGCCGTTGGAGCCTGAAAGCAGCAAGAACAAAAGCCAAAGGAGAGCTTGTCTCCTGGGCTTGCTCCTCGCTGGACTGGGGGCTGTGGGGTGCTGCTTGCTGTCCAAATGGAGACAAAGAGCAAAGGGAGTTGAGAAGCTAGCTGCACGCGCCAGTGGCCGCGCTGAGGGCCCTGGCCAGCAGAGGACTGACTACAAGTCCTAGGAGACAGCAAAGATTTCCTGCACCGCGTCTCCCAAATCGCTGACCACAGTGAGGGCGGTTGAGAGCAAGAGAGCAGAGTGGACCACCGCGCAGGGTAGAGGTCTCGGGATGTCCCCAGACTGCTGGTTGTCCACCTCTTCGGTGACCAGGACTCCAAGCGCACAGGACCGAAAGGCGCATGCCCGGAGTTTTGTGACCAGGAAAGTGGGGGGCAGAGAGGACCCTGAGATCAAAGGGGAGCCAAGACAGGTGGTCAGGCAGGGGCTGTGCCAAGACACCTGGCATGGTGAACCTGTCTCATGGACAAGGAGACTGGGCCAGGATTGGGTGGCCCTGGGCCAAGAAGCCAGGGGATCCCTTGATCAGAACCGAGTCCTTCCGAGAAATCAGTCGGTGCGGCTCAGGACCGGCGACGCCTCTGCCCTGGACAGGTCGGTGTGGGAATGACCGCGCGCGGGTGTCGCGCGACCGGCTGGGAGGGGGAAGGGGGCCGTGCGGCCGCGCCACAGCGAGGCTCGCTGACCGGCGCACGTGGAAACACCCGGGCCC
>NW_004567878.1:2627-3290 GCF_000260355.1 Condylura cristata | reverse complement strand
CAGGATTTGGTTTCCCCTCCCTAGCTGAATTGTCTCAGTTTATCTCCAGGGTTGTAGCAGGGCTGGGACAAAAGGCTGCCTAGCAGTAGCGGCTGTCACCTCAGGCCGTTTTCCCTCTCGGTAAGCCTGATTTTTAACAAGAAAAGTAGGGCGTTATTTCTAGGTTGGTCTCATTGTTGAAAATCTAGAGTATTGTAATTTTGTACTGATTTAAAGTTGTGCCCCATGCTTTGATACATATAAATGGCAAAGTTTAGTCTTCTGTAAAAACTGGGAATCCTCCCAAGTTCCTACCTAAAGGGGACCAGACCACTTCTGCATGTAAGTAGACCTTTGATACTTGTGGGCATAGAGAATTTGTCATAAGAAGCAATTTTGAGTAAATTTTAGAGTTCAAATACCTGAATAAAATTTTATTAAAAAGTCAAGAATTCAGTATCATGGAGAGGTGTAATATTCAAAATATTTGGTTATCAGTGTGGCATGGGTACTAACTAAACAGAATAGATACCCAATAAAACAGAAGAACTTTTAACCCTTATGCCATACTAAAGCAGACCAGCCCAACATCAGCCTTGATTGTAAAGCATAGTAAAAGTGAACTGCTGTTATACCAGAGACATTCTGTGGGGGCGGAGTGGGGAATGGGATCAAAACGGGGGG
>NW_004567878.1:0-1197 GCF_000260355.1 Condylura cristata | reverse complement strand
GTGAATCCTCTCACCCTCCGCATCTCTGGCCTGTACCCCAGTTCTGTACAAATAAATAAATAAATATTTAAAAAAAAAAAGAAAAAGAAAAAAAAATGTATCCATATTATCCAGGAGAATGAACTAGGTAGGTGAATCTGGAGAAAGCTTGAAATAGAAATCTGTTGTTGTTACAGTTCATTTTACCTTGGTTTTGATATGTTTTCACACACTCATTATTATTCTTTGTTAGCATTACCTTTGGTAGTTTTCCCAAGGAAAGTGAACTTTGTCAAGTGAACATAAATTAAAATACCTGAGTTGGAAGGAAAAGTGAGAATGTAAAGTCAACTGGGGAAAGGAAAAAAGTTTAGTTGTAAATTTGCAGGGTTTGGAAGCTCTGAGAATCACCCTGTAAATTGCATGAAAAGGTACTATGTGAATTTAGCAAAGGAGCAGTACTTCAGATTAGCTCTGCTGCTAACGTCATTTGCTTTGTGTCATTTTCCTTTTGAATGTATTTTAACTAGATAATTTCTGTATCATTTACAATTCAAAAATTCCGTATTCCACAAAGGTTAAAATGATTTCCCAGAACTTCTTGACTCTCTAAATTTTATTATTATTTTTAAAGATTTGTTTATTTATGCATACAAGAACTGGAGTACAGGCCAGAGATGCAGAGGGTGAGAAGATTCACCAGGGACAGAGTGGGGAACAGAACAAGCAGATCTACTGAAACACTGTTGAGGGTGCATTGGGAGAGACAGGAGAGGTCTGCTGTGCCATGTGGGTCACCTTTCTCTTGGGGGATCAAACTCGAGTTTCAGCAGCTGCTGAGAGCCTCATAGTGCTTCATTTTTACCCCTTGCACCACCAGGGAGGGCTGACCTTCTAAATTTTAAATAGCAAAATTCAGTTTGCATAAACACCTATTTTGTGCATCACTCTGCTTTTAAGATTACAGCTTCACTGGGAAGACACAGCATGTATGTTTTTTAATTACTAGCAATTAATTCTTCACTATTCAATCCACATTCAGATTTTACTAGTTGCTTTAAAAAAGCCTTTTGAAGGAACTCTCCTGCACTGCTGGTGGGAATGCAAACTAGTACAACCACTATGGAAACTGTTTGGAGGTTCCTCAAACTGCTAAACATGGAGTTTCCCTATGACCCAGCAATCCCACTCCTAGGTATCTACCCAAAAGACACAAAA
>NW_004567877.1:2059-3293 GCF_000260355.1 Condylura cristata | reverse complement strand
GCCACCAGGGAAGTTTGGCCCATTCTTTTTAAGATGTATTTATTTATGCATACAAGAACTGGGGTACAGGCCAGAGGTGTGTGTGGGAGGTGAGAGGATTCATCAGAGATAGAGCAGGGAGCAGAGCAGGCATATGGCTGAAGTACACTGCTGAGGGGAGCAGCGGGCGGGTCAGGAGAGGCCTGCTGCGCCCTGTGGGTCACCTCCCTGGCCGGGGATTGAACTCGTGCTGCCGTGGCTGGAGACAGCTTGATCGCGCTGAGACGTAGCCCCTGGGCCATCGTGACCAGTGTGATCATTTCTAATGGCAGCCCAGGAAGCTTATCTAGGTGCCATTTAAGTTGTAATTCTATTAATCCCTTTTCGTATTTGTTTATACCACATATAACATTCAAACTGAAATCTTTGAGAACCATGTTGAGGGCAGGTTTTCTCAAGCCAGACTCTCCTTTCACTTCTGAGAGCAAGAGGACTTCTGCTCCGCACAGAGCTGAGCGTGGCTTGAAGGCGCCTCCTGCAGACAGCTGGGCCGAGCGCTCTCTTCCATCCTCAGCCAGGCCACTTGTTTCTTATTAAAATTGGTCCCATTAAATATTTCTAAAATGTTTTTAAATAAAAGCAAAAAAAAAATATGCACTGTTACAATACACAAAGCAGAAAAATAAACAAAACTTGCCCTATTTGGGGGATTCTCCTCATTGGCCTGACTGTGGAACAAAATGAAATCTTTCCACTTCAACCCTCCTGGGTTGTCTCTTTGGGAATAAGCACTTCTCGTTTTAAGAATTTACCTGACATGTGACATGGAAAACCCCCCAGAGCTCAACAAAAACTATATGGCGCCAGGACGAGCATCTAGAATTACACTTCTCCTAGCTCCTTTTCCCCGGCTTCTTGGAACATGTGGTTTAGCTCCCCACCCCAGCACCCTGTACCATCTCTCACCCCAGGATCCCATTACTTCCCCATCCCAGAACCCTACCACTTCCCCAGCCAAGGAGTCCACACCCCGCTAGCCCAGGGCCCCACCATCCCCAGCCCAGGACCCCCCACCCCCAGCCCAGGCCCCTATAATGGCAGCTGGGGTACTGTTACTTCTGTCATCTGGGTAGATTCTCTCCCCCATCTTGATGGGTGCCACCATTTCCCACACTTTACAGGCGGGGGGCTATACGCTTGGTCTCACATGCGTGTCCATCTATCTGTGGCTTAATTCCATTTTCTAAAAAAGCAG
>NW_004567877.1:0-769 GCF_000260355.1 Condylura cristata | reverse complement strand
GAGGCAGGTGGTTGACAACCCCAGGGCCTGCAGGAGGGGCAGCTCTGGGAGCCCCACGTGGGCTGTCTTCGGCAGTTCTGTTCCAGTTGAGATTTTCTCCCAAGGATGTTAGGGCCAGATGTGTCTCCTTCTCCCCCAAGCCTTAAGGCCGGCCGAGCACATATTCAGACATCTGTCCACAGTGGTGGGAATCAGAAAAGGTAAAGAGAACACGGACTGTGGGCCCTGTCCCCCATGTTAACTCCACCTGAAAGGGAACTCTGAGTCAACCTGGATGTTCCTTGAAGATAGTGAAGGATGCTGTGCAGGGAGAGAGGGTGGTTCTGGGAAGGAGTGCCAGGTGGAGAGGCACAGCTCCTGTCTGGGGAAGGGTCAACCAGTCGCGGGGACTGCTCTCTGTCCAGCTGCCTGTGGGGCCTCCCCAACTGTAGGCCACCCCAACAAGCTTTCAAAAAAGAACTATCCTCTCCATCTTCACTCTCCTCTCAGTTGTTAGAACATGGGTGAGCCCTGCCCCTAAAATGAACTGTCAGGGAAGGATTGTGCATACTTGCAAGAAGCCTCTGACACGAGAGCCAAGGGGTTCTTAGAGGGGCGCTGGGGGCAAGGGGCGGGGAAGGGCTTTCCTTCCACATGCAGGAGTAATTATAGAACTGTGTATATATATAGTTAGGATAGCGTAGGTTTTGCATAGGGTTAGACAGATACACCCATGAAGCTCTCAAACACCATGATGGAAGGAAGGGAAGGAGGGAGCAAGGGAGGGAGC
>NW_004567876.1:2119-3285 GCF_000260355.1 Condylura cristata | reverse complement strand
CCGCCTCGACGTCACCCAAGAAAGGAAAGCTGCGGCGCGCCGGGCTGCCGGTTTTCGTGTTTGTTTGCTGCCCAACGACTCGCTGTCTGCAAAGATTTACAGCGAAGCCCACGTGCCCCGCGAAGGGGCCGCGCCTCGCACTCAGTGTCTGCGCTCCTGAGCCCGCTCCGCGCCTGGCCGAGCACCCGGCCGGCCCTCGGCGGCCTCGGCCCACTCCTCCCCAGCCCCTTGTCCTCGGCGGGCGCAGTAATGGCTCCTTTGGGCCACAGCTTACACAACCTGCTGGCAACGTTTTAACAAGAGCTGAGTTGGAGAGGTGGGGCCTTGTTTCATACTGAAGCACACACACGGTTAAACACTGACACCAGCTACGTAAACATTTTTATTCATGACGCTGGAAAGCATCACCTGGCAGTGATGTTCTTTTTAAAGATTTATTTCTGCACACAGAACTGGGGTACAGGCCAGAGGTGCAGGAGGTGAGAGGCTTCCCCAGAGACAGAGCGGGGAGCAGAACAGGCCGACTGAGAGGCACACTGGCGAGGGGGCAGCGGGCGGCCAGGGGGTCCGCCGCGCCCTGGGGTCACCCCCGGACGGGGATCGAGCTCGCGCTGCAGCGGCTTTGGCTTCTCAGTGCTGCGCTGTTGGCTGCTGCGCCGCCGGGGAGGGCCCCGGCTTTGATTTTCAAGTGAGTGATTAATCCGCAGCTTGAGAACAATCCACACTTCTGGATGAAGACAGCAAAGTGAACACCTGTACCGAATACTGCCCCTCGTGCCTCAAAATTACAGTGAAGGAAGCTTTTCTAAAACGTGAGTGGTTAGGTGGGAGGCGGGGGGGGGGGCGGCCGAGGCCGGGGCAGGCACCGGCCACCCAGCAGCCCCAGGAGGCCACGGCCCAGGGAGGGGCCATGGAGGCCCGGCGTGGGAGTCACCCGGGGGCCACCTGACCGGCTGAGGAGCCGCAGGACACCAGTACAAGGTGGCCAGCTCCCGTGGGCTCAGGGCGAGGGCCCGGAGTCCCGTGGTGGCCACAGCGCTTCACGTTGGCCCGGGACAGGCCAGCGAGGGAGCCAGCCGTCCTGGTGTCCGCCTGGCGTCCTCCTGTCTCTGTGGCCGGCCTCTGCCGCGGAGACAGCGCCCTTTCCCCCGGCCCCCTGCGCCGGG
>NW_004567876.1:0-1007 GCF_000260355.1 Condylura cristata | reverse complement strand
GGGGTTAACATGAGTCCCGGAGCTCGGCCCGGGACGTGCCCAGGTTCTTTGTGGGAAGACGCACAGCCGGGGGTGCTTCCGCAGGCGGCGAGTGTCCGGGACGCAGCTCTCGAGGCGCCCCGCCACGCCTCACAGGGGGCCCGCCGCGGGGGGCAGCGGCCGGGGCCACGAGCAGACGCCACTGCCGAGGGCCGCTCCTCAGTCTCCGCGGGGCTTGCTTTTGTCTGGGCGAGACCAGTTACGTGCCACGGCGGAGACCCCTAAGTCAGCTCAACTTTATTTACCAGACTCCCGCCCTGGGGAAGTAACAGAAGCAGAAGTGGCGGCCGCCCGCCGTGCCGCAGGAGGCTGGTTTCCCCCCGAGTCCACGGGTCCCCCCGCCTCGCTCGCTACTGGAAGCCCGGTCAGGTACTTACCTGCCGGGCCAGGTGGCCCGCAGTGGCCCCTGCCCAGCCCCGAGAGTGGACCTCGAGGAGCCGAGACCATCAAGGCAACACCTCTCCCCTGGGTGACCAGATCAGGCATGCGGCCCGGGAGGGGCGGCCTGGAGGGCGCTTTGGGGGGCTTCGGGGGGCACCTCCACCTGAAAGCAAGTGCACCTCAGGTGACGCAGGCAGCTGGCGGCCGCTGGGGCCTGCAGAGGCCGGGCGGGCTGCCGCGGGCTGCTGGGCCTGCCCGGTGCCGGCTTCCGCTTTGTGCACTAACGAATGGGCCTGGTGGGGCGAGCCTTCTGCCCGGAGAGCGCCCTACTGCCTCACAATCAGCAGGAACCCACAACGCCCGGGGAACACCTGCGCCTCGGCTCGCGCGGGCGGGGCAGAGGCGCGTGTCCGTCACTCACCATTAAAAAATAGTGGTCCTCAGGCTCCGCCCGCAGGTACTTGAAGATCACCTGCTCCATGAACCGCTCCATGAGGTCCCAGTCCTCCACAATCCCGTGTCTGATCGGCCACTGCGGCAGAGAAGCCACGGCGGTGGCGCTGCGGCCGCGGCCAGCGGCGGAGGCC
>NW_004567875.1:2814-3358 GCF_000260355.1 Condylura cristata | reverse complement strand
TATTTTATTTAATTTAGAACTCAAGTAAATTATTTTTCATGTGCATATTAAATGTGTTATTTCTCTCATAAAATACATTGTGAAAGGTATGTTTTTTTCATTTTCTTTTGGGAAACTAACATTTTCAAATGAATTTTTATGATCTTTTGTGTGAATGATACTGGTTATTCATATATCATAGTCATTGCATAGATTCTATCAATTTAGAGTTTCTAAATTCCAATTAATGGGAAAATACATGAAAAAATGAAGAATTTTTTTCTTATGTATACAATAAAGAGTTAAGTAGCAAGTATAAACTCATTGTAGATACCTGGGATATGATCAGGTAAATGATTCGCTGAAAAGTAGAGGTAGAAAAGAACATTATGTGAGTGTATGGACTGAAAACTTTTTAATCTATGTGAGCATTGAGTAGTGCATACCACTAATAATAAAATTATATATCTTAAATATCTTATTTAAGATATATATTAAGATTTTATGATATTTATTTAAGATATTATGTACATTCATTCTTTCCTCATCTTTAATTGAAATTGGC
>NW_004567875.1:0-499 GCF_000260355.1 Condylura cristata | reverse complement strand
TATTACTAGAATCTCTGCTTACAGAAATAAATGTATTTGTAAAACAGAGAAAAAGTAGAGGTGTGAGTATAATGTGTAGTGATTAGAATTTAAAAAATCAATACATGGATTTGTCATTGTCAGCACATTGTATATGGAGCAATAGAATTAATGGAAATAAGGGTAAGTTTTGCAATGTAAAAATGAGATATTTTAACAGAGGAGCAAATGGGCCAGTGATAAAACATCACAAGAGATTAAATCATAAAGAATAGAACAGAAGTACTCACCATTGATTTACAAAAGTTCCCAGACACCATTTGCTGATTTTCCATGCTGTGAATGCATGGACAAGACACAATCTTGTAAAAAATATTTTTTTTTTTTTGCAGAATTTCAATAGATGCAAATCTTTAGTTTTTTGGAACCAACATTGGTAAAATAAATACACACATATAATAGTTTTATTGAGTTTTATTTTATTTACTTTTAATAGTTTTATTTGAGTTTTGCTCAACAT
>NW_004567874.1:2444-3399 GCF_000260355.1 Condylura cristata | reverse complement strand
CACCAGAGACAGTGGGGAGCAGAAAAGGCAGATCAATGAAGTACACTGCTGAGGGGAGCAGCGGGCGGGTCAGGAAGAGGTCTGCCGCGCCATGTGGTCACCTCTCGGGCAAGCGGGGATAGAACTCATGCGGAAGTGGCTTTAGCTTCTCAGTGCAGTGCTTTAACCCGCTGCGCCACCAGGGAGGGCCACGTTAGTTTTTTTTTATCATCAAAAAGTCAAAATAATAAATAAAAGAACAAGACAACATTTTTGGAAGTGATGGACAGTTTATAGCACAGAGTGTGATGACTATATCACGTGTGTATACTTACCTCCAAGCTCATCAAGTTGTATATGTTAATTACATAAAGCTTTTGCATGCAAAAGTAAATAGAATAACCAATTAATAAGCTGAGTCAATAATTATTCAAAGAGTTCATTAAACTTGATTCATTTTAGAGTTGTTTTTTTTTTTTCATTTGTTTGCTTTGGCCTCCAGGAATAAAAAATAAATATTATATTCATTTAGTTTAAACAAAGGTGAAAAGAGAACTTTAAAAAAAAAAAACACTTCAGATAATACAGACATTCAGCATAAAATGGGTAAGCCTGATTTATTTCCTTTAGTTTCCCTAGCAGATGAGCAGCTGTTCTTTTACTCACAAACCTCCTGTTACAAGAAAGACATTCAAGCTATGACCCTTGAGGGATGATTTTTAATCATTTATGACGAGCTCTGGGGAAGAAGAGAAACTATTGTTATGCAATTCACAGAAATACTCAACCTGCTCTTTTCAACTTCATTTTGGTTCTACCACAAGTTTTTACATACTAGTTGAATTTCAAAGGTGATTCTAGTGTGTCAGATTATCTTTTAATAGGCATAAAAAATCCTCTACTAGGCCCTCCCTGGTGGGGCAGCAGGTTAAAGCACAGCACTGAGAAGCTAAAGTCACTTCCGCAAGAGTTCAAT
>NW_004567874.1:0-1179 GCF_000260355.1 Condylura cristata | reverse complement strand
TATTTATTTATGCATACAGAACTGGGGTACAGGCCAGAGGTGCAGGGGCAGTGAGAGGATTCACCAGAGACAGAGTGGGGAGCAGAACAGGAGGATCAGAGGAAATACACTGCTGAGGGGAGCAGCGGGCAGGTCAGGAGAGGTCTGCCACACCATGTGGATCTCCTCAGGGTAGGCGGGGATCGAACTCATGCGTAAGTGGCTTTAGCTTCTTAGTGCTGTGCTTTAACCCGCTAAACCACCAGGGAGGGCCCGCACAGAGTGCTTTTTTTAAAGTAACTTTCTCAAGTTCACACCATTTGTAAATAAAATAGCTGCAATTCAAAGATATCTGAATACTATAGTATCCTGAAAATGAGAAAGTACTATCTATCTGAAAGTATGGCATCAAGGGAGATCTTATTTTTAACCAAAGCTATTTAAGTATACTACAGGATAAAATGTAATAAAGATTGAAATCATGTGTAGAGGGAATCGCTTTCAGTATAAAATCTCAGAAAGAGACAAGCCTCAAAGAAGATGGTGATTGGGATACTTCTTGGCACAAAAGTATCATGCACTGTCAAAATACTAACACATATATAAAGCAATGATACTTTGTTAATGGAAATAAATGAATAAGTTTAAAATAAATATGTTAGGATGGCTTGCTAATTTGAGTAGGTAAGACTAAAGGAGGGTTAAACACTGGCACTTTCAGTATCTTACAGGTCAACTTCTCCAGCTTATTCTAATTAAATCTGATTATTCCAAGAGTCTAAATGGAAAAGAAAAACTAAGTACATAAGAAAAAGAAATATATAAGGATATGCCTGAATGCAGAATGGACAAAAAATGAGGTGTCACAAAGGGAAGGAAATATTTGTGTAGGACATCCCTTTCCTTCATGATTTCTTCTGGGAAAATCAAGAATAAAAGTCCAGAGCCATTAAGGGTTAGTAAAGGATGAAATTTTCCACTTGAAATCCTATCTTGGGCCCTCCCTGGTGGCGCAGCGGGTTAAAGCACAGGCTGGGAAACTGAAGCCACTTACACATGAGTTTGATCCCCGCCTGCCCCAGAGGTGACCACATGGTGCAGCAGACCTGTCCTGACCTGCTCACTGCTCCCTCAGCAGTGTACTTCGTTGATCTGCCTGTTCTGCTCCCCACTCTGTCTCTGGTGAAGCCTCTCCCTGCC
>NW_004567873.1:0-3323 GCF_000260355.1 Condylura cristata | reverse complement strand
CCTCTCCTTTTCCTGGGGACCCCTTACAGGATGACACCCGATTCGGGCTGCGACCTCGGTGACCCTTGACAGCATCCTGCTAAGGGAGACCTCACCCAGAGGGTCGCTATTGTACGGTTTCACTCATTGTCGGTGAGAACGGGCAGATTCGGGCACAGAAGACAGAGTAAGCGGGCGCAGGGCCCGGGCAGGCAGAGCCAGCTCCTACCGGGCTCAGAGTTTCCATCTGGGCGGGGCTGCACCAGCTGAATTGTACCCTGAAAAGTAGGCAAAACGGCAAACTTTGGGTCAGACAATGCATTTTGTACTGGGAGCCAGAGCCTAAATGAGGTAAAATCAAACGCCTTTCGCTCCCGCTCCCGGGCCACACAGCGAGGAGCATGGCTGGGCGGCAGACCCCACCCCGCCGCACCCCGACCCCCCCCTGTGCCCCCTGCCAGCCTCTGGGCGCTTTGTCTCACTGGCGGGATGACCGCCCCCCTCCCCTCCTGCTGCAGACAGGCATCTGGGGAAGGGCGGGGGTGCAGTTCTTCCACCCACACACACTTTCTCGAGGTCCCGTGGCTTTCTCCAGCCGCCTGCAAACCTGTGTCTCCGCCTGCTCCTGGGCTCATGGCTTCTGGAATTAGCTCCCAGAGGCCCCTGGCCAGTTCCAGGGCACCCTCAGGAAGGGAGGGCTCTGAACTTTAGGAGGACACAGAACTTCCCACTTGGGGCCCAAGGAGGTAACTCCAGGAGCTTCCTCTCTGGCCCCGGAAGTGGGGCTTGGTACCCAAAAAGAGGAAGCCAGTGGGGTCTTAAAAAGGGGGTGGCAGTTGGTGTGTGGAATTTGCACCCAGATTTGGCTGCCACCTGAGAGGGTAAGTGACTGCTGTGCGGCCCTCCAGCCGGCTTCCCGCTGGGTCCCGCTGTGGGCCCCAGGACTCCAGACCCCACCTGCCCCGGCCTGAGCGGCTCCTGGCTTCCTCTCTCAGCACCTGCAGGATGAAGGCGCTCTTCTTCCTCCTCCTGCTGCTGGGCCTCGGGCTCCCTGCCCACGCCGACCAGTGCGTGGTGGACGACTCCATCGCCCAGAAGGTCCAGGAAGGCATTAGCTCCCTAAGTGAGGACCCCCATCTCCTCTAAGTCGAGACTTGGGGACCAAGCCAGACCTGCCCCTCCTGAGGGGAAATCTCAACCCCAGCCCCAGCCACACCTCAACCTCCCGGAAACCTCAAACTGACCCAGCCCCCCCTCCATGGCCTGCACCCGCCTCCTGACCCCATGCAGCTCCTTCACTTCCCTCCACGCCCCTGGAGGGAGTCAGCTCCCTGTCACCTGGGTGCTCCCTCCACCATGGCCTGGGCCCCCACCCTTCTTCAGGGGGTTTTTCTCCAAGCCCGGGGCTCTGGGCAGCAGGAGAGGGGGACAGGGCGGCCTCACAGCCCTCACTGCCCCCCTCGCAGCTAGAGAAACTAACCTAAGGTCCGCGAGCCTGGAGTGCCGGAGTGTTACCTCCAGGGGGGGTGTGGCAGCCTGCCCCGGAGGTGAGTAGTCCCCAGCTCCAGCCTCCAGGGGCCTGGGACCACCCCATTGGGCCTCTGCCTCCAGGGTCGTGGCTCCCAGCGACAGGCCTTTGAGTCATGCGTACACCTCCTGCCCTTCCCCTGCCCCTCTCCATGCTCCAAGTCCTCAGGATTCCGTGTCCGCTCCCCGCTGCCCCCCTCCCCCAACATCCCCCTGCGTCCCCCGTAGGCTTCGTTGTCACGGGCTGCGCGTGTGGCTCTGGCTGCGGCTCGTGGGACGTGCCCGCCGAGACCACGTGCCACTGCCAGTGCCGGGGCATGGACTGGACCACGGCACGCTGCTGTCGCCTGCAGGTGTCCCTCTGAGACGCCCACGGTGGGGTGGGGTGCGGGGGTGGTGTGGAGGCTGGGGGGGAGCGGGCCTCGGGGGCTGGGCTGCAAATAAAGCCTGGACAAGCTGGCGGGTGGTGGCTTCTGCTTCTCTTGGGGACCCCGTGTGTTGGTGGGGCCGGTGCCGGGGTGGCTGGGCTGGCGGCTGCACAAAATGGGGCCTGTAGGCCAGGCAGGCAGGTGGCCAGGGCGCGTCCGGCCCGGCGCCCCATGCTGTCCTCCTCTGCTCAGAACAGGGGTGACCCTCTAAGGCACCCACGCCCGCGGCTCATGACCTCCCTCGCCAGCGGAAGTGAGGCCACCTCCAGGCCACCTAGGACCCCAGGGGCTCCCAGGAAGCTTCTGGGCTGTTCTCCCTCACCCCTCCCCCCAGTTTTCATGCCGGGTCCAGGTCCAGATAGGTCAGGGACCTTCACCCCAAGCTGCTCACCCCAGGGCCCCCAGCACCCCCCAGGGCAGGGTGGGGCGTCAGCCCCATCCCAGAGCCCAGACTCTATCCTTCACAGCCCCGCCCCGCCTCCAGGAAGGGCCCCAAGGCCCAGGGCGCCCCGCCTCCAGGAAGGGCCCCAAGGCCTAGGGGATGCGGGCGCAGGGCAGGGAGGAGCTTCTCCCTCGCAGCCGGCACCTTCACACAGGCAGGTGCAGGTCTGGCACCCCTGGTGACGGCCAGGGCCCCCTTTGGGAATACGGGGACCAGAGCGCACAGGGCAGGGCCTGGTTTGCTCTTCAGGGTAGCCCAGCTCTCAGGACAGAGCACGTGCGTGCACCCCCAGCGCTCACATTGCATGTGCACAGTTACACGCGGCCCCGCCGACACGCGCGTCACAGCAGCGCAGCCGCAGCCACGGCGGCCGCAGCGGGGTGTGCACAGGGTGCGGGTGCCCAGCCAGATGCGCAGCTTCCCACGTTACTCCGCACCCCACTGGGACCACACACTGGGACGACGCTGGTCCAAGTCTGGACTCAAACGCCTAGAAGGCAGCAACCCCACCCCCCCGATTCTGTACCCCCTTTCCTTGGGGACACACTCCCAGCTCATTCAGGATCCTGTTCCCGGGAGTCTTAAAACCCACCCGAGAGGGCTGCAGACACAGACTTGGTGTCCAGCCTGGAAAGGCATCGGGACTCCCACAGCCCCACCCCCCCCACCGGGCAGCACCAGGCAACCCAGTCTGGAGAATGGGCGGGACTCCTCAGGTCGGGACGCCCTGCCCACTGCCACGCCCCCTCTGTGGGCCCTGCCTGAGGCCCCGCCCCTGTGCTCCTGGGCCTTGAGCTCAGGTCCAGGCCGCTCACTGAACCCACCCAGCTCCCAGCCCAGGGACCCCCTTCCAGAGTCCCCCCAGCCCTCTGCGGCTGTGGGTTGGGGTGGGGGTACTGAGTCAGACGTGTCCGGGCTGCAGCGAGGGAGTGGAGCACCTTGCCCGG
>NW_004567872.1:2737-3273 GCF_000260355.1 Condylura cristata | reverse complement strand
TCTAACTGAGAATATTTGCTTCAGATACTGTGTAATTTTTTTAAGGTAACATTGTTTTATAACACTGGATATGACTTAGATGTGTAGGTTCACACCTACATGTATACCCAAACACTTTTTTAGTACACACCCATTGGAAATTGATGTGAGGGAATATATCCACTGGGATATGAATAAAATTTTAATAAAAAACTGTCATACATTTAGGATGTTACATATAAATAGTAACCATTTACAGAAGATCCTATTCTCCACAATGGAAAACATTTATCAAAAACATGATGTTAATATATTTTCACTGAAAAAAATATCAATATATCAATAATTCTTATAATTATATAATACAATGACATTAAAAATAAGCAACAGGGTCCTCCCCGGTGGGGCACTGGGTTAAACACAGCACTAAAAAGTTAAAGCCACTTCCCATGAGTTTGATCCCCTCCTGTCCTGGAGGTGACCACATGGCACCGCAGACCTCTCCTGACCCGCCCGCTGCTCCCCTCAGCAGTGTACTTCCTCCATCTGCCTGTTCT
>NW_004567872.1:0-1192 GCF_000260355.1 Condylura cristata | reverse complement strand
TAATAAGATAAAGTTTCCCTGTTAATCTATTAATCTGGAAATAATTCCGATAGTAGTTAACTATTACAATGTTAATATTCAATAATTTATGGAAAATAAGGACAATAAAGAATAAATTTTGAAGGAAATGTTAGTGGTGTCTTTTTGTTCCCTCTATTCTAAAGAGAGAATGAAAAGCCATACATGGTCTGATCAAAGCATGGTGTTGATGGAATGAAAGACAAGATTATTTTAATATTCATTGATGATTATAAATATTAAAAGTAACATTACATGTTTTTAAATAGTTGCAATACTAAAAAAAAACAAAGCTTGCACATTCACTGTGGAAAGTCTAATTCTCCATAAATAAATAAAAAATAAAAAGTGAATGCAGAACTTCAGAATAAGATATAAATTAAATAAAGAAAGATGAAAATATTAAAGAAAAACAATTATAACTGAATCTGTAAAATATTCTTCAAACCTGACTCAGAAATATAATACTAAAGTTAGATTGTTTTTATTATATTAGAGTAAAAATAATATATCTGCAATCATTAAACAATGAAGGATAAACATACAAATTTTATAAGTAACCCTTAAAAGTCAGGAATAAACACATTTTAAATTAACAAAATTATGTGCCTTTGTTATTTGTTAAATAGAAAAATGTTCAAAAAGCAGAAGAATATATTATTCGGTGCTTAACTTAGATAATAAATAAGATCACATAAAATAATGATCTAAAGCTATTAAAACAAAGCTTACCTACTTACAAACATATTCTTTAAAGACTTATTTATTTATGCATACAGAGCTATGGTACAGGCCAGAGGTGCAGGGGCGGTGAGAGGCTTCACCAGAGACAGAGTGGGGAGCAGAACAGGCAGATTGACAAAGTACACTGCTGGGTGGGGTTGTGGGGGGCAGCAGAAGGATCAGGAGAGTTCTGCCACCTCCTAGATGGGATGAAGCTCATGCTGAAGTGGCTTTAGCTTCTCAGTGCTGCGCTTTAACTCCCTGTACCACCAGGGACGGCCATACTTACAAATATTATTGAAAATGTGGGGAAGTAATTTCCTACTCTGTTCCTTATCTGGAACACAATTTGAAGTCATCCTGTACATTTTAAAATAAAATAATCCTTCACAACTGTGGCTAACTCGACAGGACTTCAAAGTGCACCTGTCTGCCCTGGCATATGTTGCAC
>NW_004567871.1:2155-3211 GCF_000260355.1 Condylura cristata | reverse complement strand
ACAAACACGCAGACCGGATCTCCGGGGGAGACGCCAGCCTCGCAGGAGGGGCGGCTGGAGGGGGCTGGCCGGCTGTGGCCCCCCTCACCCAGGGCCAGGCTGAGCGCTGGCACACCCCAATCCACGGCCGAGAAGGCCCTCACCCCACGGGCGCCTGCGGGCCCTGAGCATGCCCCCCCTTGCGGGCCCGGGTTCCGGCGGCCCCCAGGGGGGCCCTTCCCTTGGGTTGGGCCCTTCGGCCTTTGGGTTTGGGGGCGCGGGAGTTGGGGCCTTCGGGCGGCCGGGTGGGTCAACTTCCTGACCTGGCCCAAGCCCTTCTTCCTCGCCTACAAGGCACCTCGCTACCTTGGAGTCACCAAGGGCATGAGCTGAGGGTGCTGGGGGCGCTTGGGGGCAAGCAGGGGAGAGCTGGGGGTACTGGGGGCAGCTTGGGGCAACTGGGGGAGGGTGCTGGAGGCAAGCTGGGGTGCTGGGGGTGCTGGAAGCAGCTGGGGGTGCTGTAGGCAGCTGGGGGTGCTATAAGCAGCTGGGGGTGCTGGGGCAGAGTCAAGCGTGGGCCTGGGAAGTGGCTCCCGAGCTGGGCTCTGTCCAGGGAGAGGGGCCGGGCTGGGGCCACGCAGGCCGAGCGACGCGGGGAACTGGGGTCCCTTGGGGGCTCTGCGAGAGGCCAGCTGCACCCAGGAGGCATGAGGACAGGCCCCGGGCCCACCCACATGTCCCCTTTCTGGCCGGTCCAGCGGCCCGCATGTGAGTCCGCTTCTCCCTGCGTGCAGGCCGGGGGGGGGGGATCCTCCTGACACAGGAGAAGCTGGGAAGGTAGGCGGGGTTCTCGGGCAGTGTGGACCCCCCTCCTGGACAGCCCTTGGCTGGAGCGGGGGTGGGGGAGGCTGGGGGTGAAGCCGGGGCGCAGCGGGAGGTGAGAAGCAGCGGGAGGGCGAAAGCCTGGACTCCCTGAGCTTTGCACAAAGCACCACGGGATGGACTGGACGGTGGAGGAGGGGGAGGGGAGAAGAGCAGGAGTGGAGGAGGGAAGTGAGGAGGGGGAGGGAGGAGGGG
>NW_004567871.1:0-555 GCF_000260355.1 Condylura cristata | reverse complement strand
CATGGGCTGCGGCCAGACCCGCCCGCCCTGTGGGTCCCTGGCTGGGCGCCTGGCCGCGCAGAGGCGGCCTGCTCATCCCCACAGAGCGCGTCGGCGGCGAGGCCTATCCGGCCAGCAAGCGCCTTGACGGAGCACTGGGCCCTGCCCGCGGGGCTTCCGGGAACTGCCATGGACGTAGTGGTCACCGTCTGTGGTGGAGCAGGATTTCCAGGCAGACCGGAGACGCCCCGAGGGACCGCGGTGGTCCCCAAGACCCGCTTCCGCCACCAGGCAGGTGGAGACCTCCCCCTGGGGCTCCTGTGGGGACGGGAGGGGAGGCCGGGCTGGGGCGCCAGCTGGCTGCCCGGCGGCGTGACCCTCCGCTCTCCTGGGGTGACCACGGGAGACCTGGATTTAGGCTGAGCCCTCCAAAGTGAGCTCGAGAGGGTGTCTCCCGGGGCAAAGTCGGGATAAACTGCTGTCAGAGGCTGTCAAACAGACGCCTGACTTCACACACACGCTTCAGTCGTGCGATCAAAACACCGGAGGGAGGAAGAAGGGAGGAAGGGGGGGGCG
>NW_004567870.1:1885-3356 GCF_000260355.1 Condylura cristata | reverse complement strand
GAAAGAGAAGGCAAAGAGGACTGGATTCTGGGTGTTACAAAATATGCCCAAAGAATCGCATATTGGAGTGCTACCGGTTGAGGCTTTAACTGAACTGATTGAAGTATGGAATTCTCTTTGTAGTCCAAAGAAAGTAATAGAGGGATTTTTAAAATTCGGAATTTTCCTTTGTAGAATAAAGCCTATTTAAAGAAACCCAGGATGTTTGGGAAGGGCACGCAGGTTGGCATTTTGTTTTGAACCTGCTGCTTATGAACCGTAACCTCAGGCAGACTAATCACTCTTGTGGAAATGGTTTTACGATGGTCTGTAAAATCCGAGGGGTAGTTCCAGTATCACTGGATTGCCATGGAGATTGCAAGAGCTAATTAAGGAATGTCACTTTCCCTTAGTGCTGATCCCTGTGTGTGTGTGTGGGGGGGGCGGTTAGGGTCCTGTGGAGATGGTAGCTTTTCCTTGTTTGTTTCTGGGACTCCCCAGGGCCTGACCTTGGATTTTATTCTTTTTCATTCTAGAGCAGCACAAAGATCAGCAGCTCAGAGTAAGCAGTTGTCCACCTCTAAGTTAGAAGATAACCTTAGAAATCCTTTTGAACTACCTCTAACCTCATGGGTGTCTTTCTTCTTTGAGGCCCCTCATATAGTCATGCACCCTTGGGGGGACCACCCACTCAGTGCTGAGAGTGCAGTAGGCAGGAAGCAGTTTTTCCTCAGCTTCTTATCCTCTGAAGAGGCAGTACCGCTTCTTTTGCTACATACAAGTCTTCAAGTCTTTGAAGATAGTGAAATGCCCCTGTGGAGCATTGTCCAGATACATACTGTTACTAAGCAGTGTCTGATGCCCTCACTCCTCTTTTAGGGGGCTGTGACTCGCAGGTGGCAGGATCTAGATTTCATGCTTACAGATTCAAGTATCCACTACATTGCTGTAATTTAATTTCTGACGCTGACCGCCCACGGTGCTTGATGGATCCTAGTTACAAGTGAACCGAGTCAAAGCTAGTGATTTCTGAGCCATTGTGGATTTTAAGCGGTCCCCCATCTCCAACCCTGAAGCCTGTGTAGGGCTCCACATACTGTGGGCTTCAGCATGCTCCCCACTGCGGCCCAGGCATAGCGCCAAGCACTCACCTCAACCTCCGGGCTCCCTGTGCTGCTCTGGACCCACACACCCTGTCAGATCTCACAGGCTCCCTCTTTCAGTTAACCTCAGGTCTCAGAAGAAGTTGTGGGCCCTTCCATATCCCTCCAGTCAGTCCATGCTCCAGAGCGGCCTGAAGCACTCCTGGGTTCTGCCTGGCCACTCTACTACCACACCAGGTCATGGGACTTTGCTCCTCTCAGCCTCAGCAGCATAGAGCAGTCTGTAGCCTTCCACTCTCAGGGTTCCCCAAGTTTAGGTGACTTACTCCCCAAATGTCTCTGTCAACATCCTCATCTTTATTATAAAATGCTAAGTTAAACCCCCCCCC
>NW_004567870.1:0-845 GCF_000260355.1 Condylura cristata | reverse complement strand
TGTAAGATCTCCAAGGGCAGGACTTTTCTTTTTTCTTATTCACTGCTATCTTCCCAGTGTCTGGAACATAGGTTCTCAATTGTTTTTGAAGAAATCATGTGGCCAGCAGGAAGTAGCAGGCACTCCTAACTCCTAACACCCTGCAGCGGAACAGGCAGCTGGATGACTTTTGTTCAAGGTCACTCGGCAGTAACGTGTGGACTGGGGATAAGTGCCGACGCTCACACCTACCCCTGCCTCTCCAGCCACCTGCCCTCCTGACTGCTTGCTGTCTGTTTTGCTCAGATGTGTTCTATTGGCAAATGGCTCTCTCTCTTCTGCTGAGTGTACAGTTGAGCAAGTGCACTTTTTCCCCAACCCCGCTTTGCAGTGGCACTCCCCTCCAGGCTGGGGGGATGACGCCCCTTCCAGGTTAAAAGTTGTGCATATGCAAATTATCATCTATAAAATGGCAGAATGTTCCCCTCCAAGGGCTTCCAGAAAGGACAGTTATGGGGGTTGAATGGCAGGTTAATTCTGATCCACAAATTAATTTTGTCTCTTTGTATATCAAGGGTGTGCGAGACTTATTTAATTTGAAATAAATGTAATTATAGAAATGAATGAGCTATCAAAATTTTAAACATATGATCCATCAATATTGGCATGATGTGAGTGACTGGTTATTATAAATAAAATGGGTCTTTGGCAATATGGAATTCAATTTCCCCCACAGAGTGTCTCATTACGTCTTGACATCTGGGTTAATGCTAAATTACAATCCTTAATTTCTAAATCGGAGCTTAATTTCTAAATAGGAGGTTAACATAAATAACCTCTCCAGCTGTGGGACTTCTGGGAGCTTG
>NW_004567869.1:0-3376 GCF_000260355.1 Condylura cristata | reverse complement strand
TAATAATCCCAAATACCATTTAATGAATACATAACACTCAGGTTATCTGGGTCATGCTTGTTCCTTCCCATTAGGTCTTATTGTTGCTTCTTGAGGTTTACTGATAAAAAAGGAGTAAAAAAAAGCAAAGTACCTTCATCCCAATACTTCTCATTCAATATTACATAGGACATTAATGTGACTGCTAATTATCTCCAGAAATTCCTTTCCTCTTTTGTCCTTTTAGTAACGGCGTGTTAGGTGATCTCATGACTGCTCAGCTAAGACCACATTTTCTAAAGTCCCCTGCAGCTAGGTGTGGACAATTTCAGGTCAACACAATACATGTTAAAGGGTCCCATCTTGAGACAGGACGCCCACATGAACTGCTAACTAGCAAGGAATTGTAACAACTTAGACCCAGATAAAGAGGTCACATCATGCATTAAGACTAATAGCTCTTTCTTATCTGTTGAAGATCTTGTTGCTTCTCAGAGTCCACTTTCTTTGGAACATTAACTCAGAACAAAATTAACTTACCTTTTTTCTATAACAGCTTACACTCTGTCTTTACTCATCCAAATAAAAAACCCAAAAAGATAATTACAGTGAAAACTTCTACATAAGAAGCAAGGAATGAGAAACACCAACAATTATCAAATCTTAATGGATATGAATTCTCAAGACTCCCTTCCCTTACATTAGAACAAATTCTTCACCCAGCCTGCTCTTTGGACTTTGTTTCTTACCATTTTTTTTTAAAGATTTTATTTATTTATGCATACAGAACTGGGGTACAGGCCAGAGGTACAGGGGGTGAGAGGATTCACGAGAGACAGAATGGGGAGCAGAGCAGGCAGATCGACCAAGTACATTGGTGAGGGGAACAGTGGTGGGAATGGAGAGGTCTGCCGTGCCATCCAGAGTGGGGATCGAACTCATGCTGAAGTGGCTTTAGCTTCTGGGTGCTGTGCTTTAACCTGCTGCACTGCTGGGGGGGATCCTGTTCCTTACCTTTTATCTTCCCTTTTCCACTAGTCTACACAGACAGGCTTAGATAAGTGTTGCTGAACATGCCTTTTGTTGAAGGGACTGTACAATCTTCACAGTTCAGTTTTTCCTACTGCAGTTTTGAGGCCTCACTGTAACTTTAAGTATTAAACAATCTCACACTTCTAAAACACAGAATTTTGTATTTGGCATTAATAACTCAGGAACCAACTAACTTTCAGTCTTTGATTTTTCATTTCATGTACAAGTAAATATTCAATACATCCAATGGCAAAACTAAAAAAGATGTTGGTGCAGGGCAGCAAGGGGCAGCACTAAAACTAGCCAAGGTCTGTGCCCAGATAGTTTACTGCTCACTGTCATTCACCCTTGTGCAGGTTCAGAGAACAACAATAATGAGTTTTGTTTTTTTTCTCTTAAAGATTTATTTATTCATTCATACAGAACTGAAGTGCAGGCCAGACGTGCAGGGGCGGTGAGTGGATTCACCAGAGACAGAGTGGGGAGCAGAACAGGCAGACTAAAGTATACTGTTGAGGGGAGCAGCGGGCAGGCCAGAAGTCTACAGTGCCATGTGGGTCTCCTCTGGAGCTGGGGATCTAACTTGGCACTGAAGCAGTTGTGGCCAGCCTGCAGTGCTGCGCTTTAATTCATTGTGCCACCAGGGAGGGCCTCAGAGTGTATTTTTTTCTGTCAAATTATAAGGGGAGGGTGGAGCCCTGAATCCCTGGGCCTGGAGACTCTGATAAGCCCCCTGGTTTCGGAATTCAGGATTCAGCATTTGCGGTTTCAGCATTTTTGGATTTTCAGTGATTTCAGGATCAGTCATTTCTGTCCCCGCCACTCTGACCTTTCCGAAGGCTGTTGCAGACCTCTGCAAGGCGAAGTTAGGAGTCCAGCAGCCAACCTCAGACAACAAAAGTCTGGACTCTTTGCAGGTAGCTGAGCCACTGAAACTGTTATCAGCTTTGCTGCTGTTTAAATATTGAAGGGAAAAGCCCAGAGTTGGGTGCCTCACTGAGCTGCGTGAGTGTGGCCCTGTTTCCTGTGTCGACTCTGCCGTTTCCAGTGTCGACTGTCTGGAGCTGTGCTGGGGAATCATAGCAGCTCCGGTGTGCATCTCCAATTGTGCCTCCTGCTCTCTTCTTGAGTTGGGTCCTGGCCTACTGTCTGGCTGCCACACACTCCAGGCCCTCAGAGTGGGAAGATGTCCCCTTGGGAGTGTTTGTGTTTAGCACTATAAAACACGGGACACTGTTTCAGGTGAGGGAAACAGCTATTTGTGACCTCAGTGACTCTTTGCTTTTCCTTGTTTGTTAAATAAAACTCATTATTGTTGTTCTCTGAACCTGACTAATCTTGTAGTCTTGTGCAAGGGTGAATGACAGTGAGTGTTAACTATCTGGGCACAGAGGCCTTGGCTAGTTTTAGTGCCGCCCCTTGCTGCCTTGCACCAACATCTTTTTTTTTTTTTTTTAAGATTTATTTATTTATTCGTACAGAACTGGGGTACAGGCCAGAGATGCGGAGGGTGAGAGGATTCACCAGAGACAGAGGGGAAGCAGAACAGGCAGATGGACGAAGTACACTGCTGAGGGGAGCAGCGGGTGGGTCAGGAGAGGTCTGCCACGCCATGTGGTCACCTCCAGGGCAGGCGGGTATCAGACTCATGCGGAAGTGGCTTCAGTTTCTCAGTGCTGTGCTTTAAACAGCTGCGCCACCTGAGAGGGCCCCAACATCTTTTTTAGTTACTAGCTGTTGTGCTCATAACTCTCTCAGTCAATGTAATGGTAATTATATGGGACCATTTGCAAAGACAATCCTGACACCCTTGGCCTGAAGTGTGTGGGCCACAGGGCTTGACTGCCCTGTAAGCAGGGGAATTGTTAGAAAAACCTGATGGGTTTACCCTCCCCTCCCAGAAGTTGCTGCCTAGGGGCAGCCCCTCCCTTCTGCGCCAGCCCGGTTAAATGGTCCAATCAGGAGGGATCAAATAGGGTGTGGGTGGGGGGGAGGGGAAGTGGACTCTGAAGGAATATATAGGCCGAAGGAAACGACTTGGGATCCACTGAGTCTCCCCAAACCCTTTGAGACGCCTGCACACTGACTCCAGGCTCCTAGACTCCCTGCCTCGGCTCACGAAGAGCTGTTTGTCTGATCCTCTGGCATGGC
The DNA here is from genome assembly GCF_000260355.1 of Condylura cristata. Lineage (NCBI taxonomy): Eukaryota > Metazoa > Chordata > Mammalia > Eulipotyphla > Talpidae > Condylura > Condylura cristata. The sequence goes on along the minus strand of NW_004567869.1, from coordinate 214 downwards.
CTCTGGGTACTTTTCCTCTGTTGTTTGGTTCAGCATCTGATGGATGTGCAGACTGTGGCTTTGCGCTCAGCTGCCCTGCCTGTGTTCACCTCCAGCTGCCACTCGCTCTAGGCCTCTAGGCTCTCCTTGGGGGATGGCGCTGTCTTGCATAAGAGGCTTTTTGTTTGGGACTTCTGAACACTGGACACTACCTAGGGTGAGATAGCCAGCCACT
>NW_004567868.1:1558-3372 GCF_000260355.1 Condylura cristata | reverse complement strand
GAGCCTGTGGGGTGTGAGCGGGGCCCGGTGTGGCCCGCTGAGGCCTCACAGCCCTGGATGAGCACAGCGTCATGCTTGTCTAGGTCCCCAAGGGGGAAAGTGAGCTCCGCGGGCTTCGTGACCTGCCCAAGATTTCACATCTGGGTGGTGCTGATCTGCTGCTCCAGGAGACATTAGCGACGTAGAGGGAAATTGAAATGGGAGACTCTGATTCAAAGTTCTGAGTATATTTGCACATCCGCAAAGGTATTGTAAGAACTTTCATAGTGACAGAACCAACATCAAATTTACTGAGGTCCACTATTCTGTTGGGGATTAACTGATATGTAAATATCTAAGAAGTTGCATACACTACTTAGATATTGGCCACCAGAATTAAGATAAGTCACCATCCCCTGATTGTTAAATTATCTTTGAGGAACAATAATGTTGACATACAACTCACAGCCACATTTAAACGTGCAATGTTGTGCTGTTAGCTAAGCCTCTGACCCTTACTGTGGCTCTATCTCAAACTTAGTTTCCTTATAAGGGAATCACTGACATGTCCAGTGGAACACAGAGAATCAAATCAAACAGACTTAGACTACTGGAAACCAAAAGACACACCTGACGGTGACACTGAGGCTCAAGGTGGGAGAGGGGGCAGAGAAGAGAGGCAAAGGGGTCTGGGGGCACATATGTCTGTGAGGAGGTGCCCTGGAGGCGGGGTGCTGTGGTAGCATACATCTGAAGGGGGGTTCCCAGTATTTTGAATCACATAGTGTTTTAAAGCAATAGTTCATAAGAACTTATGTAAAACCAAAGCTACACCTAGAAAGGTAACTGTCATACTGAGTGATGATGCTCTCAGTCAACAAAGGCATTTTGATGGTTACAAAAAATAGTTAACCCAACAAGCAAGTACCAAGTTAGGACATCCGACCTAAGCTCAGAAAACTCCCAGCAAAAAGATGACCAAGCCCTGATGATACATTCATGTCTACCAGAACTTCAAAGGAGCATTTATACAAAACCCTGACAATTTGTTCAAAGAAACTGAAAAGGACAAAAAACTCTCACACTTAATTCACTAGCCCAACATTCTATGATACGACACTCAGACAAGGTCAGGACAGTATGAAATTACGGATGGAAGTTCAGAGCAATTAGGCGTGAATTGAAATTTTGAGAATCCTAATTAATGTGTTTGTTTGCAGATGATAAGGGTTAAATGGAGAATAGGCAAAAGTTTCCTCAGAAATCTGTTAGGAATAATGAGTGAAGATAGCAGTTTCCAAACAAAAGTTATCATGTAAATCTAAGTTCTGTTTCTATATTTTATAATCTAGATTGGTTGCTACAAGTAAATAATGCTATTTACAGTAGCATCCCAATGGATAAAATACTTCAGAATGAATTTAAATAAATAGGTCTTTTGATGAAGACTTTGAGACACTGGGAAAGAAATTGTAGAAAACAGGAATAGTGAAAAGACACTGCACTAAGGCTTGAAGAAGGAACCTTGTGTATATAGCCTTACTTTTATATGAGTTAGTTCATCTTTTCAGTGTAGCCCTAACAATGGCATTTTCAACAAAAATAGAAAAATAATCATTGACCTTGTTTGGAACAACCAATGGTACTGAAATCCAAAGCAATCCTGAGTAAGGCGGCCAGAGTTGGCAGACTTATACTTTCTGAATTTGAATTATATAAAAAAGCTATAGTCATCAAAACAATATGACCTGGCAGGAAAACAGAGACATCCTGGTCAGTGGACACAGTAGTGGGCCAGAGATCATACAAGGCAACCACTTTAAAAAAAAAAAAAA
>NW_004567868.1:0-1018 GCF_000260355.1 Condylura cristata | reverse complement strand
GGCATCTACATAGCCAAGGTGACAATACCCAAACAGGGCACCTAGACATTTGGATGAAATATTTGCAAATCATGTATTTGATTCAAGGTTCGCATCACACTCATCTAAGTAACTCTACAACTGAAATCATCATAACCCCTGAAATCACTCCATATAAAAATGGGTCAACAGAACGACCTAAACAGAACTTTTCTGAAAAAGATATCCTCACGGCCATCAGGTGTATGAACATGACTTCAGCAGAGTAAAGATAGGCAACCTCTGGCCAAAGCCACAGTGAGCCATGCCTTCAGTCCCGGGCGTTAGAGGAGGCTTCAAGACAGCAGGTAGCAGAGATGGGAATGTAAATTCATACAGCTGTTACGAAAGACAGTCTCATGCATTTCAGTGGGTTGAGCACAGAATGCAATCATTTCAATCAGATGAAGAAAACAGAAACTGGAATCCACTGCTGGAGAACAAGCTGCCTACACGCTCACACTCACCGGCCTGAAATTAAGAGGCCTGAGAGTCGGCCCTGACCGTCACCCTCCACTGTGGCCATGCCACAGGGTGTGTCCTCCACATTAGCCCACACACTCGGTCCCTCATGCCCAACACAGCAGACTAGAGGCTGCTTGCGTCGTGTCACACAGCGTTTGTAAAACTTTACCCCTAAAATGACTTGTCAGTGTCCTCTAAAATGCTGAAAGAAGTCTCGCCGCTGAACTCTATTTCCCCTGTTGAGAGAGCGTTTCCCACAACAGCGGGTGACCAGATGGCGCGGGTCGCCGGACCTCGCAAGCTCACCTCCTCCTCTGGGAACCAACAGGGCGGCGATAGGCCACGAGATTTCAAACTTCATCAGAAAGACAAGTAACACAAAGAACTTAAAACACTGATTTAATAATAATTTAAAAAAACAGCCCAGCGGCTGCCCGCTGACACCCAGCGAGTCTCCGCCCCCGGAGCTCCCTCACCTGCACCCTGGGCCCCCGCAGAGCCCCGCCCACCCTCTCCTGTCCGTCTCGAGCGCCCA
>NW_004567867.1:0-3364 GCF_000260355.1 Condylura cristata | reverse complement strand
ACCTCTCCTGACCCGCCTGCTGCTCCCCTCAGCAGTGTACTTCATTGATCTGCCTGTTCTGCTTCCCACTCTGTCTCTGGTGAAGTCTTTTGCCACCCCTGAGTCTCTGGCCTGTACCCCAGTTCTGTAGCACAAATAAATAAATCTTAAAAAAAAAATCTTAAAAAAAAAATCAAAAACCAAAAGTAGTATCTCTAAAACAACAGGATTTTTTTTTTTAAGATTTATTTTATTTACTTCTGCACACAAGAACTGGTATACAGGCCAGAGGCATGGGGGTGAGAGGATTCACCAGAGACAGAGAGAGACGCAGAAGAGGCAGGTCTACTGAATTTCACTGCTGAGGGGAGCAGCCGGAGAGACCGGGGAGGTCTGCTCTGCCATGTGGGTCAGCTCCCTGTCTGGGCATCAAGGAGATAGAACTCATGTCAGAGGCTGATAATAGCTTAGTAGCACAGAGACTTTAACCCCTGTACCAGAAGGCCCTAAAACAACAGTTCTTAAAGAGTGACCACTGTTCCTTAAAGGTCCCGGACACACTTGAGGGAGTCAGGAGGCAAGGCACTTTTCATACTAATACCACGGTGTTTTTCTGTTTTCGTTTTCTTTCTCTTATGAAAAAATGTGCAGTTTTCTAGAGGTTACAAGGTATGTAAAGTAACAGATTGACCTGAGACATTGATGTGAAAATCCAACTGTTGTCTATTAAGCCAGATGTGAAGGAGATTTGCAGCAATAAAACATGGTCATACTTCTCACTAGTTTGTCTTATTAAAGAATACAGCTATTTTGCTAAAAATATTATTTATTAATACAAATGTGTTTACTATGGTCATTTTTAAATGAAAAAAAGTAAATGTTTTTAAAGTAACTCAGTTTTAATATCCAGACATAGTGACAAAAAACCTTGGGATCCCAATAATTTTTTTTAAAGATTCATTTATTTATGCATACAGAACTGGGGTACAGGCCAGAGGTGCAAGGGGTTTCACTCATAGCAGGAGTATAAAGGACCAGGCAAGAAAATAATAATAATAATGAACAACTATATACCAGAGACATTTTATAAGGGTAGAGTAGGGGATGAGATCAAAAATGAGGACCGAGGGGAGGGAAGTGCACTGGACTATGGTGATGGCACATAGGTGATTTGGTGATGGGAAGCTCATGGGGATTTCAACTGAGATGGAAAAAGACACAAAATAATGTAAAAATAAACTATTATACTATTTTTAAAAAATGAAGGTGTCCGGCCCTCCCCGGTGGTGCAGCGGGTTAAAGCACAGCACTAAGAAGGTAAAGCCGCTTCAGCATGAGTTCGACCCCTGCCCCCCCTGAGGAAATCCACATGGCGCAGCAGACCTCTCCTTGTCCGCCCCGCTGTTCCCCTCAGCAGTGTACTTCCACGATCTGCCTGTTCTGCTCCCTGCTCTGTCTCTGGTGAAGCCTCTCACCGCACCCCTGCACCTCTGGCCTGTACCCCAGTTTTGTATGCATAAATAAATCTGTAAAAAAAATTCTTTACTAAATAAAAAATATGGAGTCCAATTAAGCATGACTCTGAAAGACAATTTCCATTAATATTATATTTTCCTCCCTTTTCTGTGCCATATATTCTTCCTCTCTGGCACGTTGGGTCAAACCAACTTAAATTCAGGATAAAAAATTTGATCTCATAATCCAGAAAGAGAAAGAAAAATAACGGATGGTTTCACTCATAGCAGGAGTATAATGGACCAGGCGAGAAAATAACAAAAATAATGAACAACCATATACCAGAGACATTTTACTGGGGTGGAATGGGGAATGGGATAAAAAACGGTGGGGGTAGGGAAGTGCACTGGACCATGGTGATGGCACACAGGTGATTTGGTGATGGGAAGCCCACGGGGATTACTACTGAGATGGAAAAGGGCACAAAATGATGTAACAATAAACTATCATATTATTTTCTTTAAAGAGTGTTTTTAATTATGACCTGCTTTTGTGACCAGTTTTCATCAAGATTTTGAAGAGAACACCATTACAAATTTTTAATCTTTGTGATGGACAGCCATTTCAAGCTCAGCACTGGGATATATTAAAATGTACATGGAATCAGACTCCTCTTTTGTTAAGAAAATGAAATAGAAGGTATTTAGAAGTTGTGTGCAAATCAAACATTTAGCAAACACTAAATGGTTGGAATGCATGTCCAACCAAGTGTACATAGATTCTTCCAAAGCACTATCTGCTCCAAATGCTACTATTTTCTATGTATGTCACAAGGTGTACAAAGTTGGGAAACCATACTGTTGTTAAATGTTGCTCTGATGCACCTCACATAATCTACTTAATGTATTTAGGTTTGGGCTTTTGAAAATGAAAGCGTTTTCATTGTTTTGTTTTGTCACATACCTCCCCTGAGGGTGTATAACTGGCTGATAACTTGTTCAAATGGAAAAAAAGATAAAGAGGGAAAAAAAAAAGGAGATGTTGGGAAATGATATAAACTTTCAGCTGTAAGATGAATAGGTCTGAAGTTGTAATATAAAACATGCTGACTATAGTTGACAACTCTGTATTGTATAATTAAAATTTGCTTAGAGAATAGAGTTCAGAACTCAGTTTCTTAACAAATGGCCTACCTGGTGGCCTAGGGGTTAAGTCTCAGTGCTGTCAACACTATGGCCTGAGTTCAATCCAGACCAGGGAGCTGAACACATGGCACAGCAGACCTCTCCTGTCCCACCTGCTGCTCCCCTCAATGGTGTATTTCAATAAATCTGCCTGTTCTGCTCCCCACTCAGGGTCTGGTGAACCCTCTCAACCCCTCTACCTCTGGCCTGTGCCTTAATTCTTCTATGAAAAAAAAAGTTTATAAATATCTGAATGAAAACAGTAATTAATTAGATGGGGAAATTCATATGTCAAGTCACCATGAAGTACATTTAAAAAGTCTTATAACTTTGTCAATTATAGTCAAACATTGCTTAAAGTTTTAGTCATGGACCAATGGCATATGTGACAATGGCCCTGACAGGCTAAATCACAGAGCTAGGTGTGAAGAGGCCGATACCCTCGAGATTTATATAATTATACATACACATTTCTCAAAATGTATACCATTTGATAAGTAACATATGGCTGGATACCTCAACAAAGCAGGTATTTTTAAAAAATCAAAAACCGGGCCCTCCCTGGTGGTGCAGTGGGTTAAAGCACTGCACTGAGAAGCTAAAGTCATTTCCACATGAGTTCGATTCCTGCCTGCCCTGGAGGTGACCACATAGCGTGGCAGACCTCTCCTGACCCGCCTGCTGCTCCCCTCAGCAGTGTACTTCATTGATCTGCCTGTTCTGCTTCCCACTCTGTCTCTGGTGAA
>NW_004567866.1:0-3326 GCF_000260355.1 Condylura cristata | reverse complement strand
GGGGTCGGGACCAGGGAGGGTGGGCGGGTGGGGGGCTCCGCACCCGCGTCCTGCTGCGGCGTCCAGGCCCTGGCGGGAGGCTGGGTCCCGTCGCTTCCTCACCTGTCGCCGTCGCCGGAGCTCCGAGGGTCAGCTGGGTCCCTGCTGCCGCCAAGGCCGAGTGTGGGCAGATGTGGGCGTGGTCTGTGAGACGGGTACGCCCCGCCCCCTGCCCCGCCCCGCGGCAAGCAAGGCGGATAGCGGGCGGAGAGGTGGGCGTGGCCTCCGAGAAAGGGTCTCCTGTTCTGGCCAAGGCGGTTCGCAGGCAGACAGGTGGGCGTGGCCTCTGCGTCAGCCCTTCACCCTGCAGCAAGCCAGGCGGAGCGCGGGCACAGAGGTGGGCGTGGCCTCCGAGGCAGGGGCTCCTGCCGTGGCCAAGGCGGTTCGCGGGCAGACAGGTGGGCGTGGCCTCTGAGGCAGCCCCTCACCTCGAGGCAAGCAAGGTGGAGCACGGGCACAGTGGTGGGCGTGGCCTCTGAGGCAGCCCTTCACCCTGCAGCAAGCCAGGCGGAGCGCGGGCACAGAGGTGGGCGTGGCCTCTGAGGCAGGGGCTCCTGTCGTGGCCAAGGCAGTGTGCGGGCAGACAGGTGGGCGTGGTCTCTGAGGCAGCCCCTCACCTCGCGGCCAGCAAGGCGGAGCGCGGGCACAGGTGGGCGTGGCCTCTGAGGCGGGTGCCTCTTTGGTTAGGGAGGCCAAGGGCGGCCACAGAGGTGTACGGGGTCTCTGAGGTAGCCCCTCACTCCGCGGCAAACAAGGCGGAGCACTGGTGCAGAGGTGGGCGTGGCCTCTGAGGCAGGGGCTCCTGTTGTGGCCAAGGCAGTGCTTGGGCAGACTGGTGGGCGTGGCCTCTGAGGCACCCCTCACCTCGCGGCAAGCGAGGCGGAGCACGGGCATAGAGATTGCACGTGGCCTCTGAGGCAGGGGCTCCTGTTGTGACCAAGGCAGTGCGCGGGCACAGAGGTGGGCGTGGCCTCTGAGGTAGGTGCCTCTGGCAAGGGATGCCAAGGGCAGGCACTAGGTGGGCGTGGCTTCTGAGACAGGTGCCTCTTTAGCAAGGGAGGCGAAGGGTCGGCACAGAGGTGGGCGTGGTCTGTGAGGCAGGTACACCCGGCCCCCTGCCCCGCCCCGCGGTAAGCAAGGCGCATAACGGGCAGAGAGGTGGGCGTGTCCTCTGAGGAAGGGGCTCCTGTTGAGGCCAAGGCGGTTCGCAGGCAGACAGGTGGGCGTGGCCTCTGAGGCAGGTGCCTCTGGCAAGGGATGCCAAGGGCAGGCACTAGTGGGCGTGGTTTCTGAGACAGGTGCCTCTTTAGCAAGGGAGGCGAAGGGCCGGCACAGAGGTGAACGTGGTCTCTGAGGCAGCCCCTCACTCTCCGGCAATCAAGGGGGAGCCCTGGCGCAGAGGTGGGCGTGGCCTCTGAGGCAGGTGCCTCTTTGGCAACGGGGGCCAAGGTCGGGCACAGCGGTGTGCATGGCCTCTGACTCTGGTTTCTCTGCAGCACTGAGGTCAAGGGCAGGCACTGGGTGGGCGTGGCCGCTGAGGAAAGTGCTCCTGTTGAGGCCAAGGCATGCGAGGGGGAGCGTGGGCACAGAGGTGGGCGTGGCTTCTGAGACAGGTGCCTCTTTGGCAAGGGAGGCCAAGGGCGGGCACAGAGGTGTGTGTGGCCTCTGAGTCTTGTTTCTTTGCAGCAATGAGGTCAAGGGCAGGCACTGGGTGGGCGTGGGCTCTGACCAAGGACTCCTGTTGTGGCCAAGGCAGTGCGTGCATGCAGAGATGGGCGTGGCCTCTGAGGCAGGTGCCTCTTTGGCAAGGGAGGCCAAGGGCGGGCACAGAGGTGGGCGTGGCTTCTGAGACAGGTGCCTCTTTGGCATGGGAGGCCAAGGGCGGGCACACAGTTGGGCGTGGCTTCTGAGACAGGTGCCTCTTTGGCATGGGCGGCCAAGTGCAGGCACAGAGGTGGGCGTGGCCTCTGAGACAGGTGCCTGTTTTGCAAGGGAGGCCAAGGGCGGGCACAGCGGTGTGCATGGCCTCTGACTCTGGTTTCTCTGCAGCACTGAGGTCAAGGGCAGGGACAAGGTGGGCGTGGCAGCTGAGGAAAGTGCTCCTGTTGAGGCCAAGGCATGCGAGGGGGAGCGTGGGCACAGAGTTGGGCGTGGCTTCTGAGACTGGCGCCTCTTTGGCAAGGGAGACCAAGGGCAGGTACATAGGTGTGTATGGCCTCTTAGACAGGGCCCCTCACCCCGCGGTAAGCAAGGTGGAGCGCGGGCACAGAGGTGGGCGTGGCCTCTGAGGAACGGGCTCCTGTTGTGGCCAAGGCAGTGCGCGGGCAGACAGGTGGGCATGGTTCTTGAGGCATCCCCTTACCCTGCCTCAAACAAGGCGGAGCGCGGGTACAGAGGTGGGCGTGGTTTCTGAATCAGGTGCCTCTTTGGCAAGGGAGGCCAAAGGTGGGCACAGAGGTGGGCGCGTCCTCTGAGGCAGGTACCCCTTTGGCAAGGGAGGCCAAGGGTGGGCACAGAGGTGGGCGTGGCCTCTGAATCAGGGCCCCTCACCCCGTGACAAGCAAGGGGTAGGGTGGGCACAGAGGTGGCGTGGCTTCTGAGACAGGTGCCTCTTTGGCAAGGGAGGCCAAGGGCGGGTATAGTGTTGGGCGTGGCCTCTGAGGAAGGTTCTCCTGTTGAGGACAAGGCAATGGGTGGACAGAGAAGTGGGCGTGGCCTCTGAGGCCGGGCCCCTCCCCCTGGTGGTAAGCAAGGGGGAGGGCAGGCACAGAGGTGGGTGCGGCTTCTGAGGCAGTTTCCGCCCCCTCTCCCTGCAGGCAGAGTTGTGACCCAGGCAGAGAGTTGCGTGTGGCCTCTGAGGTGGGCCTCCGCTGTAGCCAAGGCTGTGCCCTGGCAGAGAGGTGGGCATGGCCTGTGAGGGAGGTGTTCCAGCTGCAAGTAAGGCTAAGCTTAGGCAGGCAGAGAAGTGGGTGTGGCCTCTGAGGCAGGTGCCAGCTCTTTGCCAGGCAGGTGGGGAAGAGCTCTGGAGGTCCTGAGCCCCCTGCTGGGGCCAAGAAGCGATGCAGGAGGGTGCTGCCCAGGCCAGAATGGCAGTCTTCTGGCAAGCAGTGCTCAGGCCCAGACCCCTTCCCTTAAGGTGCGGAAGGGGTGCTGTGTGGACCTGCCGCTGCGTGGGGATGGCGCCCAGTGGGAGGAAACGCAAGGCCAGGTCTAAGAAGCCCCAGGTGCTCGCTGACCCCTTGTCCGTCTATGATTTTGAGAGCGACGAGCCAACTGACCCGCCTGGG
>NW_004567865.1:2299-3312 GCF_000260355.1 Condylura cristata | reverse complement strand
CTGGGAAGCCGCGCACGGGGCCAGCGCTGGGTGTCCTGTGGTCCCCGCCTTCCCCGCCCTTGGCCGCGGCCACACGTGCCCGTCTAGGCCCCAACGCCCCGCTCAGCCCCCCCGGGCCGCGTCTGGGTCTCCCCCAGGCCGTGGCTCCCTCCCACGCATCCCCCAGAGAAGCTCCTGCTCTGGTCCTTTGCTACCTGCTCACCGCGCCCTGCCGAGCCCGCAGGACCACGGTGCCCACTCGGCCCCGACCTCAGACGGACACCACCAGGCCGGGCACGAGCTGGCCTCCGTCACCACCGCCCCAGGCCAGGCCCGGGACCGGCAGGAAACGCCGAGCCACAAAGGACGACCCAGCGTCCCCTCGCCACCCTGCACCTCCCGATTCTGGGCGGGGCCTGTGTTTCCCCAGCGGGGGTCTGGGGTGGGGGGCAGGGCTGTGCCGGGAGGGCTGTGTGGTCCGAGCGGCCACGGCGTGTCCTGTCTCATCCGCAGGTGAGTTACGCCTTGGTCCCCAAAGGCGGCGGGGCCTTAGCGGGGAGAGCGGGGCTTGGCGACAGCAAGAGGGGCCGGAGCCTGAGGCTGGGGCACCGCCTTGGGCCCTCCCCGGGCGCCCTTGGGGGCCCGTCGACGCTAGCAGGGGCCGGTGTGGGCCCGGGCAGCGGGCTCCAAAGCGACCCGGAGTGGGGGCTCCGCGCCAGGCCCGGCCGGCCCAGGGGTCCCCAGAGCTGCCCTCCCGGTGGCCGATTTCCCCAGGAAAACAGGAGACGGCCGGGCCACCCTTCGCCGAGTGGGCAGCACTTCGCACCTCTTCAACAGCTACCCGCACGGAGGCGCCATTCACTCAACACGGAGGTCACAGCGCATCGGTACGTGAGCGTTAAGCTCAACTGCACAGACTTGGGGGGCAGCGTTCCCCCACTGAGGGTGCGCGTCCGCACGCCTGGCCTCCGAGCTGGTGCGGAGGCGCCGCGGGAGCTCAGGGCCTGTGCGCTGGCGAAGGGCCGCCAGGGCCG
>NW_004567865.1:0-519 GCF_000260355.1 Condylura cristata | reverse complement strand
GCCGCGTGCCCGGCGGGGGTCGGGCTCCCTGCTCCCTACGCTGGAAACCCGTGGTGGGGTACGGCAGAGCCCCCCCCAGAAGGCTGCAGGCCCCGTCCACACGGATGCCAGGAGCCCACTGGGCAGGTCCCCTCCAGCCGCAAACCACCCCGCCCTGTGGCCCCCGCGTGCTGCACAAACAGGACCAGCTTCTGCGTGGTGAGTGGAGCCAGGGCCGGGCAAGCACTGCTCAGAGGAAGCTGGCGAAGGGGGCCGGAGGCCACCCCTCGGCGAGGGGCCTGAGCCCCTGAACAGGGAGGGCCCGGTGAGGGGAGCACACCCCGGAGGAGCACCGGAGAGAAGCAACTGCACGAGGCCGGTTCCAGGCCAGAGAACGGCCTGCTCTGGCTTCTCTGGGCTCCGCAGGTGGGGTTCTCCCGCGGCCCCGCACAGCTCCTGCTCGGCAGAGACGGGGACGCCAGCGTGTCCTGCCTCGGGCACGCGCTGCCTGCAGACCCACGCTCCTGGCCGGGCCTTGCG
>NW_004567864.1:2316-3182 GCF_000260355.1 Condylura cristata | reverse complement strand
ATATCGCGTCAGTTTGGTGGACTTGCTATAATAATTTTACTCTGTTTATGCCCATGTTGAATTCTGAAAGTTCATCTCAATGAACTTTAAAATAAATTAAAAATCATAGAGACATCATTTGGTAGGTGATAGATAAAAGGAAACCATTCTACTGTGCACTAGGAAGTAATACAGCAACTCACGGAGGATTTGTTTGGGTCATACAGGAGATGTAAAAACCATATCCTGAATTTATCTTAAATCAATAAGTTTATTTGACTTTCCATTAGGACCGATATCCCTCTGCATCTCTAGTGCCCTCATTTAGTTTTGTCTATCTCCAATGCCTCACATATTCCCTATATTGACTGTGGCTACTCGAGTCTCTTCCAGGTCATAAATATAGCACGCAGCACTCCAAAAGCAGCACTTGAGTAAAAATTGGAGTAAAATTTCCCTTCAGGGCTTCTCTTCACTTCAAACTGGATATTGAATTAATCCCTGCACCAATGTAGATATTTTCTACATATGATATTTATAGATCTGTCAAATTACATGAATTAAGGAAATATTAGAAAAGATAGGATTAGAATATATTCTTCTTGAGTAAATGAAGTACATCAATATAACTCATTATCTATCTACAGTTTTACCTGAATAGGTCAAATGGATGGGGAAGAAGCTCTTGTGGTCATCATCTATGTAATGATGATTGTTTTTGCCTGTGTGTACTCTCCATTCTCAAATACCACAGCAGATGCACACATGTTGAAAGCATACAACATTTTCTTCTCCTGTCATAACTTTTTGATTAATGGGTATGCTTGATTAATGGAAATGCTTATCTCCTGCACAAAAGTTATCTGCAAATATAGTTACCTGAATAA
>NW_004567864.1:0-861 GCF_000260355.1 Condylura cristata | reverse complement strand
TCAAGTGTAGCTATACCTACAAATATGGAACATGTTGGCCTAGCCTAAATAGTCTTAAAGAACATTGTTTGTCAATTTTTGGTGGCTTTTCCTTTTTTAAAAAAAACAACTATGATACAGAATTCAGCAAACATCAAAAAGGATGACGGTCATGGATATATATCAACATTGTTGCTAAATGTTAAATTTTAAAATATTCATTAATGAAAGAAGTTAAGGTATGCCTGAAATAGTCTGAATGTGATTACCTTTAGTCAACTTTATCAAACTTTTTTCTTTATCTGAAAATGCTTAGAATACCACAATAGAGCTACTTGTGTATAATAATTGTATACTTGCTTACATGTTTATCTATTTTATCCTTAAAGTTCCAAATAAGTTGCATCTTATTTTATCCTTAAAGTTCCAAATAAGTTGCATTGATTGGGTCAAAGATGATGGGGAAGAAGTGAAGGATTCTGAATCATCTCTTCTACATTTTTGTCATGATAATGGTATCTACCTGAATCAGTACTTATTTCAGTATACTCTTTCGTGTTCTGTCCATACAAATCAATTTTCCTCTTTTTGTCTATTGTGCAGTTTTGTGAATTTCATCTTTGCAAATCCACACTGTGATTTGGAGTTCTATGGCAAGTTGAATGTGTGAAGGCCTCCCCATACCAAAAGCTATTCTCAAACATGAGTAGTATGTATGTGTGCTCAACTCAAATGAGAGTCTTATAAACACAACACTGAAATATCTAATCTCTAGAAATCTATCTCCCTCCACTCAATTTCACTCCTTTACTCATTTCCTTATAATAACAACTTTTTATTTACACATAATATGTAGAAATCAAACCCGAACATGGCCCTTGT
>NW_004567863.1:0-3378 GCF_000260355.1 Condylura cristata | reverse complement strand
CCTCCCCTGACCCGCCCGCTGCTCCCCTCAGCAGTGTACTTCGTCGATCTGCCTGTTCTGCTTCCCACTCTGTCCCTGGTGAATCCTCTCACCCTGTGCATCTCTGGCTTGTACCCCAGTTCTGTACGAATAAATAAATAAATCTTTAAAAAAAAAATGAGAAAGGAGTGACTCAATTAAAACCAAAGCATTGATTATTGATGAGGATGAGTTTGCCTCCCAATTCAAGTTTTCAAACACTGTAATGAAATATTCATGTAAAATTTAATTCATTACATTCAATTTCCATTTTGCTATTGTTTTTAAAAACAACAGTTATATGCTACTAAATATAGTTTAATGTTCCATGTTCTTGTCTTCAGTATTCTCATAGGAGATATAGGATGTGTTTTACCACACACTACAGCAATTTATATATAAGGAAAAAAGACATGGAATAATAAGTGAAAAATATTAGTCTAGACAAGAGACATTGGGATACCAACTCTAGCTCCCACATAGTAAATGTTAACTTGGACTTTGCTTATAATCAATCAGGCATCAGTTTTCCTTTGAATATATCACCAATCTGGATGCATGATGCAGACCAGTATTTTAAGGTATTACACTTCAAGACAAGGACAGATTTACTGGTCTATGTATGAACTGAAGGGCTGCATGATTTCATGTAGCCATTCCATATTAAGATGAAATCTAATGTCCTATATCCTTACCAATTCATTTGCTTTCATCAAAATTCCTTCCACTCTCACATTCCTTCTGTACCCTCCTATTTCCATACAATAATTTCTACTTATATGTTTGCTAGTCCAGCTATACCAAGTAATAGTCTATTTTCCACATCTATTTGCATAATTACAGAGTCTGAGACTCAGTGTTCATAAGTATACAATCGTAACAACAATATTGTCTGACACTTAACAAGCATTCAGTAAACATAGACTTGTATAATGTTTGAAGACATTGACTAGCTTTACCTTGGGATCCACTGTATAGGGGAGGTTAAGGAGGGCTTCCATGGGAGGATGATCTGGGCTCCTCTCATCTCACCCATTGCATTTTCTTTCGCACTAACATTATTGTAGTCAAGAGATGATGTGGATGAAGGGTTAGAGAGAAAAGTAAAGGGCAAGTATCTGATTCTAGATATATCTAGTAAAGGGCAAGTATCCGATTCTAGATATATCTAGAATATTAATATAAGTTTGAGCAATGATTAATTCCATCTCTTGCATCATGAAAATCTGAATCTATATAAAATGATTTACTGAAAAGAATTTCCTTTTCTAAAAAGAAAATCATCTTTCTTTTCTATAGAATGAAGAAAAGGATATTAGTCTAACGTTTTCTGTGGAAGTGTAGGGATTTAATTGTAATTCATCTTTCGTGGTGAAATTAATCTACTGAAGAAATAAGAACTGTAAATTTTCTTTGAGGCTTTATTTAATCTCTTATAACTCTTCTAACAGGGACCATCTTATAGATTATACTTCCACAAACATGGTGCTCTGCACATACAACGAAGTGCCATCTTCCTTACATGATGTCTATGCCTCATTCAATTTCACTACCTATCCACAGTTTGATGCAGGTTTCCAAACTTCCATGAAATCTTCTGCAACTCTTCACCTAGAGATAGTTTCTTCCCACTACAATATGTAGTTCATGATTGTTCACTTTGTTACTTGCACTAATTTATTTTAGCTTAATTTAAGCTTTATCTTCCCATTCAAAGGATTAATACTGATCAATATACATGCAAACTTGAAGACTGACTGAAACTGTGGTAGGTGTTATTAAGCACTTGCTATTCAGGGCACCATGTTCATCCAGCATCCCCTTTAATTATCATACAACCTGTGAGGTTTTGCCCCCATTCTATATATGTTGAAGAGAAACTTGCTGTAACAATGAATATACACTGAGGACCATAAAGCTAGCAAGGAAGAGAGCTGAAGTTTGAAGCAATCACATTTTGAATGAGGAGCTTTGATCTCATTGATACCTGGATGCATAAACAGAATTATTTTCTTGTCTTTTTTCTTTAATAACCAACATAATGTTTCTGATATTCAGTGTCCAAATAAGGAATATAGAAGTATCACTTTGGGAATAATATATACTCATACCCTAATGAAAATATGGGTACATGAACCCAACCAAATAATGAGAACTAGAACCACAGTTGCTAACAAGGATGTCCTCTATCTCCCTCAAAAAAAATAATCTAATATTAAGAGAAGTATAAGATTCTAGCAATATGCATTCCCTCCACAACTCCTACAACCTGGAAAACCAAATTGTGCACAAATTATCTTATATCCTTATTATACTTTGCTGCATAGGACCCAAGATGCAGAATATGAAGGGGACTAGACAGACACGTAACTGATGATTACATAGGAGATAGGCCAAATGCCAGAAAGGAAGTGGCATCTTTGACATATCTTCTTGACTACCTCTGTTTCTGCAAATTGATGCAGGCTGAAAATTTGATCTAGAGACTCACTTTGCTCCCTGAACAATGCAATATTCACATTCACATGTGAAGCTCAGATCAGAAATTCAGTCCATAAAAGTATGGAAATACCCTATGAATATTTAGTCAAAAGGATGATAGTTTTCCAGATCAAAGGCACATTAAGAAAAAACACTTGTTAGCCTTAGAAGTAGTCAATACCAATTCCAGATTATTTTTATCTTCTCACCGATGTCTTCTCACTTCTCAAACAGCTCACTCAGCTGGAACCTCTATGTCTCCATCTATAAACCAGAAACAATAAAGAGCCAGCCCCCCTACCACTCCCTTGCTGGAGGTCTGCAACTGTCATGAGAAAACCAGAGAATCCCTGTGATGTCTTGTACCTGAAATAGGTAAAGCATCACAGCCCTAATTAAGGTCATTATTGTCTGCAGATATTTGTCCTGGTCTTGGTTGCTCACTCTCTCCGGAGTTCAATGGGCAGGAAGATCATTGTTGAATTAGACAGTTTCTAATAACCATGTGACTGGAAGATTGAATGGTCCAAGGGGCTCTGGCTCTTAAACCCGGGACTCTGATGTAGCGTCCAAAGGAGACCTGTAGGACTTGAAGGTTAAGAACTCTCAAAGGACAAAGCCTCCCGAGAGCAAAAACTCTTCTCTCATACAATCGGAGAAAAGCAATTAAAGTGTCTGTGGAGATCTGGCTCTGGCTTGTGAAGGGAGATTAAGAATTTATTTATATCATTTGTATTAATTCTCTTTGACAATACAAAATCAAGTGATATCATTACTTCTAGGGCAGCAATTTGACACACACATTGGAGGACCAGGACATGAGCTTTGCATTGAGCAAGTGAAGTAGATCCCAGGAACTGTTGCTTCCCTTGATTCACC
>NW_004567862.1:2091-3375 GCF_000260355.1 Condylura cristata | reverse complement strand
ATTTTTTGTTTTAAAATGTTAAAGAAAAATTTCAAAACATTCAAAATCATCACTTCGTTTTCAATCACCTAAATGCAGTCATTTTTAGTATTACAGGTTGTTTTCAAATTCTTTTTATAATATTCGTATTTTATGATGAACATTTTTGAAGTTCTTCTACTCATTGGCTCATTCATTAATTTTAGATTAAAAAGTAATTGATAAAGCACGTGTTATGTGCCAGGCACTAGGTTAGATGCTGGGCATAAGAGTGAAAAAGCTCAATTCCAACCTTCCTAGAGCTATGAAAATGGGAGAGACCAACAGTCATCAAAAAACAAACAAACAAACAAAAACCCAAAAAACAAAAAACAAAAACATGAAGAAATGTAAAACCTCTACTTAGATTAAATGCTGTGTGCCTATAGTCATAATCGCGAGATTTTTTAACCAGTGAAGAAGTCAGAGACGTTGATGGAATGTTGACTGAGAAGCCATCAGTCCCTTGAGTGGGGAAGAGAATATTGTGGGAGAAAGAAACACAATTCAAATCTCAGCGGCATGCGAATGGAGGTGGGTGTGAAGCTGGTGTTGCGTTCAGCCTGTCTGCTCCAGTTCTTTCTCCCTCGCAGGACGGCATTCTTCCATTAGATCTTTGATTTATGCTTCTTTTCCAGTTCTGATTTTTTTTTTCATATAAAGAATACATGTCTTAGGCTGTTACTTTAATTTGTCCTCTAAATCATCTATTTTCTTTCACCATTTGCTCCTTTATCTTTTTCCTTTGCATTTTCACACATTTTTCAATGGTAACTTCATCACTAACTTGGTTTTTTGACCATTTTTTAACCTTTTCTAATACAGATTTTAATTCTGTTCTTGTATTATTTCGCTTCCTTTTCAAGTTGCTTTGTCTTATATATATCTATAAGATTTTCCCTCTTTCCTTCCTATGATTGGTATTGCTTTTTAATAAATGTCATTAAATCAATAATTAATATTATTCTGGATTCTTAGAATCTGAAGTAGCTCAAATATCTGAGGTATGTTTTAATGTTCCTTTCCTTTATTATATATGTCACATTTGTGAATGTTTATCCTTTTAATTTATGACATTTTATAATTGAATTTTGTCAGTGTACTTATTGTAAAGTTTAAGTTCATAAGGTAGAATCCTTTCTTCATTTTTGTCTATTTGGTGTTACATATCACTTAGACATGTATTTGAAACTCACATAAGGGAGCCTTGAATATTTATTTATTCAATGTTTAAGAGGTTGTCTTTTTCTTTTGAAAATTTAAAAA
>NW_004567862.1:0-941 GCF_000260355.1 Condylura cristata | reverse complement strand
TGTATTTCATTGTTTGTACTAGCAGAAGGCACCAAATGTCCATCGTTACGTAAGGGCTCTAAGTCTGCTTCATTTATGATTTTTCTTCCATTTTCTGATGCCTTCATATCTTTTTTATTTTTTTTCTTCATAGTGATAATTAACACAACATAAAAAATAAGTGATGTGAATTTTAGGCTCAGCATCAAGCCAATGAAGGTCTTTCTATGAAAAGAGAAAAAGAAATAATTTCACTTTAAACTGACAATGTTCTCATTTCATTTAGATTGACAAAATCACTCTCTATTAGGTATATTTTAAAAGGAAAAAAAGACGTTTGAAATTATACATAAAAATAATAGGGCTACAATTCTAGGGACTCTTCATTGACGCGAAGGGATTTTTAAAATTATGTTAGGATTATAATGCCACAGAAACTAAGGGTGGTTAGCAATCTACCAAGGGTTCCATTAGTAAAGTATTTCTGGAATGGTCTGTCTCAGAGACAGATTTGTGTGTGTTTAATAGGAACAGGAAATGAACTAATCATGAGATTATCTAACAGCATCCAGTCAGACCAAAGTAGGAGTCAATATTTAGTTTATACGCAAATGCAGCCCAGTAGGCCCTGCCATGTGGCCTTCTGGGGTTTTAACAACCACATAACATCACATAACAGAAACTGTCCCTGTAATTTTCAACTTAGGTTGCATATTAGACTCTCGGGAAATTTTACAATTTCAATGCAAAGTCACATCCCTTGATCAATTAAAAAAAATTTCTTGAAAGTGGGGCACAGAAATCATTCTTTTAAATATTTCCCCAGGTGATTATGATAAGTAAAAAGAGAGAACCAATGGCCTAGTTGTTAGGAAACTTTAGCTGAATTCATGACTGTTAAAGTTCACAAACTATGAGAAATGGAGTTGAATAATTACTAGGCTTAATGGAAGATGAAGAGA
>NW_004567861.1:1971-3284 GCF_000260355.1 Condylura cristata | reverse complement strand
TCTTGAGGTTCTGGGAGCTCATCTGTCTGTATTCTTCAGGACGTTGACTGAATTGGCTAAAAAACTAACTTACGTCAATAAGTATCTCAGCTACAGAACGATAGAGAACACGCACAGAGCAGCACAGAGAACATTTAATGAGGCACAAAATGGCAACGCCTGCGAGGCCTGGGTGGCAAGCAACGGGCATCGCTCCATGGCAGGACAACCATGCAGGAGAGCTGGGAAGGCTCTGTAACTCGGCCAGGTGGACAAGGCAATGGTCACTGGCCAAGGGCACAGGCGAGTGGGCGCCCGGTTTGTGACCCTGACACTGTCCCAAGGCCGAGTCACAGTTTCACATTGCTGGAAGCCAAGAACTCAGAACATAAGAGGTGAAAGATAAGGCAGTTGGCCAGTCAGTAATTTGGGAAGTGAAGCAATGATAAAGTCTACACTGATTACAGGAGTGCATCATCGGCACTCTGCATTATTTTAATAACATTAATCAGGCAACTCATGACAAAGGGACGAGTGAGGGATGCCAACATTACGCGCTTCCTGTTTGTTCCCTCTGTGTGTCCTGATGTCAACACCAGGCGAGGACGTGCGAGTGGTTTCTCTCGTCTGACTTTGAGTCACGCCTTCCCTTCATGCACGCATCTTGTTGATTTTTTCTTGTCATTTGCACAAGATCCTTTCTTCAATGAACACATCATAATCTCAAAAGCATTTTTACAAAATTCAGAATTATCAGAGTATAATTTACATCCTGGAGGGACAAGACAACACATCTGGGCTCTAACATGAAAATATAATAAACACACTCCAGTACGTTAGAATTAAATAAAACATTAAAACTCCAGCCGCACACCGTTTTGGAATTAGGTATTAATATTTCCCCCACCACCATTCTGTATGCCCCCATATGAATGTACATTTCATTAAAACATTATAATTAAAATATATAGGGAACAGCAGAATTATAGCCAGAGAATAATTAGCTGCTTTGCATTTTAATAATTACACAGGGTAAGAAAAACAATACAGTGGAAGAAGAACCGCAAAGCAGTCTCAAAAAAATTAAAGACAAAAATAATAAATTAATAACAATCTAGCTGATAAATATCTTCCAGGAAGTGCTTTCAAGTCACTGGAATTGAATGAACCAATAGGTGGGAAAAACAAGAGGAAACGTGAGGATCGCTGGGTAGAGAGAGTAGGAATCCATCTGTCTTTTAATCACGTAGGTGCTTCTGTGTTCAACACACTTAGTCATTTTTAGAAAATATAGGTAGACAAGTAGGTATTGAAGATCTAGGGAATTTACATGG
>NW_004567861.1:0-568 GCF_000260355.1 Condylura cristata | reverse complement strand
ATTTCATAATTTCAGAAATAACACAATAAAACACATAGAAGTTTACAAAAAAAGAATAAAGTTCCAGCCACTGATAAAGTCATATGATGCAGCAATACAATGTAGCAATAAAAATGGTTTTTATACGTAAGGCAAGGAAATCATAGAAGGAGCTAGAATGGATGAAGATGAGATAATAAATAGGATGACTAGTAAACAGAATTAGAAGTGAAGTGAACTAGAGGTGAAGTCAGATGGGTTAACGAAATGATGAGGACGATGAAGTCACGTTCGTGATAATCATTTAAAAAATGTTGGTGCGCCAGTTAGGAGCAGAGATAGATTGTTTAAATCTATGAAAGGACAGTGATGAGGATTTTCACTTCAGTAGGAAAAAGCTTCCAAAGGGCAGACATACAGTTGCCTTTAAAAGTCAGTTGAGGCCCTCCCTGATGGCGCAGCTGATTAAAGCACAACACTGAGAAGCTTAAACCGCTTCCACATGAGTTCGATCCCCGCCTGCCCCGGAGGTGACTCCAGGGCGCGGCAGACCTCTCCTGACCCGCCCGCTGCTCCCCTCAGCAGTGGA
>NW_004567860.1:0-1519 GCF_000260355.1 Condylura cristata | reverse complement strand
GGGGAGCAGAACAGGCAGATCGACGAAATACACTGCTGAGGGGAGCAGCGGGTGGGTCAGGAGAGGTCTGCGACACCATGTGGTCACCTCCGGGCTGGCAGGAATCGAACTCATGCGGAAGTGGCTTTAGCTTCTTAGTGCTGTGCTTTAACCCGCTGCACCACCAGGGAGGGCCAGTGTACCACATCTTTTTAATAGAGTCATCTACTTTGGGGCATTTGGGTTAATTCTATATCTTTCCTATTGTAAATAAAGCATCTTTCATTTTGTACTTATGACTTCCAGTACAGTGTTGAATAGAAATGATAAAAATGTTTATTTTTCTCTTGTTCAATATTATACAAATAGGTCTGTAAACTTTTAAAATTGGCGATAGAGAATTTTCATTAGTCATTAGATTGATAATGGTAACAATTGGAAAAATAATAGTTAAAAATTTTTTTAAAGAATTATTTATGCATACAGAGCTGGGGTACAGGCCAGAGGTGCAGGGGTGGTGAGAGGATTCACCAGGAATAGAGTGGGGAGCGGAACAGGTAGATTGACGAAACACACTGCTGAAGGGAGCAGTGGGTGGGTCAGGAGAGGTCTGCCGCCCATGTGGATCACCTCTGGGGAGGGCAGGATGGGACTTATGCTGCAGTGGCCGCCATAGCTTCATAGTGCTATGCTTTAACCTGTTGCACCACCAGAGAGGGCCCAAGACATTACATTTTTTAATAGACATGTATTTAAATTTGCACATGCATTTACCAATTTCTTTGCTCTTCATTACTTTCTGCATCTCAGACTGTTAAGGGGAAGGATGTCCTAAAGGAACTCTGCAGAGTCTTTTGGACTCCACCCCCTTCTCCAGCTTTCTGGACTCTACTCCCTACTCCAGTGATTGAAAACTACAACTCCCAGCAGTACCAGGGAGAGAACTGCGAGGACCCAAGGGTGGAGCTAAGCAGGCATTCTGGGACTTTGGGGGATAAATAGGGCACCATTTGGTCTCTTGCTTGCTTGCTCGGGAAACGGCTCTCCGGAGAGCGAAACTCGGGGCTTTCAGTTAGTTTGTTACCAGAACTCCAAGTCAGCCGAGCTGGTAAGATATTCCAGTTGTTTATCTTTTCCCCTTTTTGTAAATAAACCCATTTTGACCCTTTTGTGTGTGCCTGCATTATAACTGCATTGTAAGCGCGTGGGTGAGGCCCCACAGACTGGCGGCCCAGTTCACACTGGGTGCTTTGTAACAAACAAGACCTTCCATCTGAAATCACATTCTTTGTGCCTGAATTTTGTTCTTTAGAAATTCATCTAGTGACAATATACTGGTAACAACTTTCTCACCTTTATTTTTACTATCAAAGTCTTGATTGATAATTTCCTTCCTATATTTATTTTGTAGATTAGTGTTTTGTTTTTTTTTTTTTTAATTCTTGTTCCTACTGATGAATAATCAGCTACAGACTGTGACTCCTTTGGAGGTAATTTACTTTCCTATTTTTTGTAGATTAGTGGGTTTTTTTTTTTTTTT
>NW_004567859.1:2794-3282 GCF_000260355.1 Condylura cristata | reverse complement strand
TTCTCTCACAGACATGTCCTAGAGGAGGCTAGACTTGCCTTTTAAAGAAAGAGTAAGAAGGGGTTATCCTCCCACTCATGATGGGATGTAATGAAAGTCATTTTAGTAGAATTTATTAAACTTAAGTGGGTTCACTTAGATATTTGAACTTCGGTATTGACTATTCACTTTCACTACTAAGATTCAGATAATTTCCTCGAAAAATTAACTATGTAACTGCAAAAACCATTTAAAATGTTTATCTTGTGTTCCTAAAGATTGAACTTGACATGTTTGTTTGTTTGTTTGTTTTTTCCCCCATGGTAGTCCACACAAATCTTACTGCAATATCAGGGGAATCATGCACCCTCAAGTCTTTCTGGAAGTGCAATATATGACTTTTTGGATGACTACTCTGCTCCCCAAAGCATGCTTGAGACCCCATTTAAATCTTTTAGACAATCACAGTGTGATTTAAATTGACAGCAAACACAGATTTATAACACAAT
>NW_004567859.1:0-669 GCF_000260355.1 Condylura cristata | reverse complement strand
TATTTTTTTTTATTTTAAAGATTTATTTATTCATTCATTCAGAGCTGAGGTTAAGGTCAGATGTTATTAAGTATTGATTGAAATAAATAAATATTTAAAAAATACTCATCAATAATATGTAAATGATTCCAGTTATCAAAAATATATGAGAGGAAGAAAGGTCAAAGGCCAAAGGAAGGAAGTCACAAAAATTTTTTTTTTTATTTTAAAGATTTATTTAGTCATTCATTCAGAGCTGAGGTTAAGGTCAGATGTTATTAAGTATTGATTGAATTACTTAATTACAACTGATTTAGTACACTGCTGACCAGAACAACAGGCAGGTCAGGAGAAGTCTGCTATGCCATGTCAGCCCCTCAAGGTGGGGGATCAAACTCATGCTGGGATGGTTTAAGCTTCCTAGGGCTGTGCTTTAACCCAGTGTTCTACAGGTGAAGTCACGAAAAGTGATTCTTTACCTATGGTCTTGCAAGGAAAACATACAAATTCCTCTAATCGGGAAAGTTTCTTCAGTGTTTCAATATTAATCATTTGCTACTGTTTACCAACTCCTGACACTCCTGCCCATTTCTAAGGAGCACCTGGGTAAGGGGCATATTGTCCCAGGTGGGGGAAAACCCTGGGCCCTGAGGCTGCTGTAAAGTGAAGCAGCAAAGAGGAATCTGTCAG
>NW_004567858.1:2194-3432 GCF_000260355.1 Condylura cristata | reverse complement strand
CAGTCCCATGTCCATCAGTCAGCAAGGGCCATTGAGTGTCCACTGGCTGCCTGCCTGGCCTCTGGGTTATTCGCCCTCAAGCGGAGAAGTGGGTCCGGCTCTTTGAGGGACTGTAGCCTTGGGGAGAAAAGTATAACATGCACTGGATGGGAGAGGGGACGAAACACGGGGAGTCCTGCCCTTGAGGAACCCCGGCTGCAGCAGGCGAGATGAGGTCGTCAAATGCAAACAGTATATTAATTTCGACCAAGTCACGTAAAATGACGAATGTCTACAGCTTTCTCTCAGCGCCTTGCGAAAAAGCTGTAGAGGGAAACTCCCACCTGCGTGTTACATACAGGGTGGTGGGGCTTCTCCTAGTCTCTGTCTTCCTTCTGCTCAGACCTAGGCAGGAGGGAGCTTAGAGGAGAAGCTGGGAAGAAAACTACAGGCATGAACATTCAAAATAAATAAATAAGTAAAGCTACTTGCTAGACAGAAATTCCCACCTGGGATCTTTTTGTTGCTATCGCTCTCTGATCTTGCTTCCTTCTTTGCTTTGGCTGCTAGGAAGCTCAGATGAACAAATCGCTGGCTCCCCGCCGCTGGCAAGCTCGAAGGACTTCATGGTAGGTTCCTTGCAAAGTTGTCCCTCCCTCAGTTTTGGCTTTTTTTCCTTTCTCTCAGATTCCCTGTTTCATTTTTTTTTACCTGGTATTTTAAATATGTATTTTAATCTCATTATGTATTTGTGTCTTGCTTGTATGCTGTTTGAAGTAATTTTTTTTTTTTGAAACGCAGGGAGAATATATAAACAACAGAGTTCAGAATCACCCTTGCTTTCTGGGATTCTAAAAGGATCATTAATCAGAAGAAAAAACGTTACTCTAAAGAATTTTATTGGGATAATTGATGAAATTGGTATATGCACTGCAGATTAGATAAAAACATTATCTTAATGGAAATTTCTTGTATTTGGTAATTTACTCTGGTTATGTAAGAGAATGTCCTTGTGCATAGGAAATATGCACTAATAGCGGTCTGGTATCTGCCATCTCTCTCTCCAGAGACAGATATAGGTTGAACGGGGAAAGAGAAAAGATTACAATCTCATTCTTGAAAAAGGAAAGCACTGTATGTCCAAACGAATTTGCTTTGCAATTTTAATTACAGTGGGTGCCCTTGTGAAAGGGAGTCTCAGTAAAGGATTTTTTCTTGCATTCAATGCTCCCTCTTCTTGCCTGGCTTGTTCCGCCCCC
>NW_004567858.1:0-1013 GCF_000260355.1 Condylura cristata | reverse complement strand
TGGGGAAGGGACGAGGCTCCAGGCAGGACAGAGCCTGGCGAGTGGGAGAACCCAGCAGCGGCAGGTGGTGGATGGCGAGAAACACGCTCGGGTGTGCGGAGGAGGCTGAGTGTGCTGTGCACGGGGTTGGAGTTTCTTTTGTTGGGCAGATTCTGATTCTCGCCGTAAATAGAAGGCTCCGGCTGGGCTGCCGTGGCAGGCTGGGCCACAGGGGTAGAGTGGAAGCCAGGACTGTGCAGGAGTTTCTGGGGAGAGGCCAAATGCCTCTGACGCCCAGGAGAACCCTGCAGTGGAAAAATAAGTAAAGCCCAGCTTGGGCGCTGCTGGGGCCCAGGCGGCAGGGGAAGAGGTGAGGGTGGGCCGCGGGGAGCCGCAGGTTTGAGACTGTCCTGCGGGGATAGGACTGCACAGAAGGCCAGTCCTGGGCACTCTCCTAAGGTGCCAGCAGACTGGGGTGCCCACCCGGAGTCACGTCCTGAAGCAGCTCCTCTGTGTTCCCACAGGCTGCAGGCGGACAGACCCCCAAGGTTGCGGTTTCCGCCACTGGTGCAAGGCCAGACGGGTCTGTGTCGGCCCCTCATTGCAGGTATGTGGCTTCCTGGCCTGCACTGCACGGTGGACCCGTCTGAAGATGACTCCTCCTTCCCGAGGAGCCCTGAGGCAACATGCTATTCACTGACAGTGGTTAGTGTCTCCCCTAGATGAGCTCTGGTTTCATATGCAAACAAACCCATGAGGTCGGCCCTACCATGGCCCCCACTTTACAGTGGGGAAACTGAGGCACAGAGGAGTTCAGCACCTCCCCCACATGTGCAGAGGCTCAGAGGCGCAGGCCCAGCAGCAGGGGCTCTAGCCTGCTGGTCCGGCCTCTAGAAAGCTGCCCCGAGGTGCTCGGTGCTCCCCAGTCTTCCAAGGCTGGGCTCTCAACAGCAGTGCCAGGCTTCCACTTGCCAGGAGGTGGAGGGCAGCGAATCGTCAAGAAATAAGTGGGTGGGAAAATGAAATTTTTTTTT
>NW_004567857.1:2272-3346 GCF_000260355.1 Condylura cristata | reverse complement strand
TTTGTTTTGTTTTTGTGAGTTTTATGAGTTTTTGTAGATCTTTGACATTACATCCTTGTGAGACGTATTCAGATGTAGTGTGTGTGAAATTTTCTCCCATTCAGTAGGGTGTCTGTTTTGGTTGCTGTCTCTTTTACTATACAGAAGCTGTTCGGTTTGATGTAATCCCAGCTGTTTATGTTCTCTTTTGAAACCTGGCAATTTTTACCAATGGAAATCTGCTAAAATAGAGAATGAAATTCTTACCTAACACAATGTAAAATTGCTATTGACATTTGAAGGTATGTTAGCATGGCCAAAATTAGGACTAAAAAGAACCCAATTGGTGAGGCAGATGGCAAATAAAATTCTGTTTCATCAGAAAAAAAAGGCCAGACAGTTAAAATATAGCCCCTCAAAAAGCTTTTACAGTTAGTGTGATATTTGATAGCAGCAAGCTATTGATGGAAATTTTTATACAGATGCTGACATTAGCTTTGCTGACACACACTCCTACAGAGCACCCCACCCCACTCTTGCAAAGTTACCCATGGAGGTAAAATGAAGATGGTATCATTTTTGGAGATAGTGGGATCTGTCAGAAACAGCTGCATACTGTGTTCATTTTTTTTTTTTTTTCATATCATATCAAGAGTTTGTAGGGGGGGGTAAATACTGAAAGTCCTGTCTTTATTTTTCCCTCATGACTGTCTCCCTAACTTGGTAGTAGGGATAAAGACATGTTGATTCATAGAATTTTCTCATTTCTCAGTAAAACACATTCTTTGACTCCTCTCCAGATTATCACTGTCTCTCTCTGGCCTGCAGGGAGGGAGAGCACCAACAAGAGATAACATTTCAGTGGTGGCTAAAGTAAGTCTTCTAGAATTCTAGGTGCAGATAGGGAACTATTTCAGGATTCTTTGGAATGACAGAATACTGAAAACACAGGAAAGTAATCATGGTGACTAGCAGTCCAAGGAATTTTATAACTCATCTTAAAAACAGGGCCCTCCCTGGTGGCGCAGCGGGTTAAAGCACTGCACTAAGAAGCTAAAGCCACTTCCGCATGAGTTCGATTCCCGCCTGCCCTGG
>NW_004567857.1:0-687 GCF_000260355.1 Condylura cristata | reverse complement strand
AGCTGTTTGCCTGAGTGCATTTTCCCATAGTCTTCATCTGATCCTGAAAAGGGTCCATACCCCCATAAAATGTTAAAATTTGGTTTAATCTATCAGTCAGTGAACCACCAAAAATGTTACACTGGATGGTATCATCACCTCACTGAAAATAAATGAAACAGTCATTTAAACTATTTCACAACAGAATTTTTTAAATAGAATGAAAAATGACTGTCTGGTCCAACTGATTAAACACCAGGCCCCCTCCTACCATCACTTATACTGCAGTATAAATGCTATCAGGTGACCTGCAATTCTACCCCTTCCCCCGCAGCAGTTTGATTCCTTGGAGTTCCCCTTAATTGTTTTGGGTTTTTATTGTTGCTTCTTCTCATCACCAGAAAGTCCCAAAACTGCAGTTCTAGTTAAATTCTGCTTATAGCAGAAATGAGAGATGAGCAGATGCAGAGACTTGCCCTTGTCAATTTTGACTGGAGATCTTTAAGTGTTCCACCTCAAGGCTCTGCTTGGTTCTCATGAAAAAGTGCTTCAGTAGAAAGACATTTTCTTGTAGGTACTGAGAATAATTAAATGAAGTGGCAAACTCATCTTTAAGGCTTTTGTTGTTTTGATTAGACTGCTCAAAATTGAAAGACCCCTACCTCAGTGAATTGCAGTTTTTCAGTTTCCCAATTAGAAATGGCACTG
>NW_004567856.1:0-3412 GCF_000260355.1 Condylura cristata | reverse complement strand
AGGCTGTAGACCAGTGGGTTCAGCATGGGGATGACTATGGCATAGAACACAGAGGCCAGTTTGTCAGTACCCAGGGAGCGGTTGGAGTTTGACTGTAGATACATGAACACGGCTGTCCCATAGAAGATGGAGATGGCGGTGAGGTGGGAGGCACAGGTGGAGAAGGCCTTCCTATGACCTTCTGAGGAGTGCATCCTCAGAACGGTGACAAATATGAACAGGTAGGAGATCAAGATGATCCCAGTAGAAAATATAACATTGATGCACACAAAAGTAAATAAGAGCAATTCGTTTCTGATTTTGTTTGAGCAGGAGAGAATCATGACAGGAGGACCGTCACAGAAAAAGTGATTAATCACATTGGCTCTACAATAAGACAGGCTGAATATGTTCCCAGTGTGGATGGAGGCCGTCAGGAAAGCAAGGACATAGCAGCCTATTATCATATACTCACATACACCTGTGGTCATGATGGTGGTGTAATGCAGGGGTTTGCACACGGCTGCATAGCGGTCAAAGGCCATCACAGCCAAGAGGAAATTCTCTACTGTGATAAAGACGACGAAAAAGAACAGCTGAGCAGCACATGCATTGTAGGAAATGACGTTGCTTCCTATAAGGAGCTGGGCCATCACCTTGGGAGTGATAGCTGTGGAGTAACCTAAGTCTGCCAGGGACAGATTACTGAGGAATAAGTACATGGGTGTGTGGAGATGAGAATCCACGAGGATCAACACCATCATCCCCACATTCCCAATCAGCGTGATGAGATAGATGAGCGTGAATATGAAGAAGAGGGGGATCTGCAGGTCTGGGTCATCAGATATCCCCACAAAAATGAATTCAGTCACCTTTGTGCTATTCTCCATGGAGGTCACTGTAGATCACTTGAAGTCCTGCAATGGAAAAATAGCAAGTGTGTAGTAACAGTGCCTAGACATTGTTATGTCCAACAGAGGTGTTTCATAGGAATTCTGACATTTTCACATAGATATAAAAACATATCATATTTAAGTATTGACAGATCATACAGTGTGCAGGATAAAAAGATGTTGCTTTTATAAACCATTATTTTATTTTTCTATGTTATTAAAGAAGGAAATCATAGAGGCTTAATTTACACAAAATCCAGTATTGGTTATTGATGAGTATGTATGTGTTTCCCTTCCTATTCAAGTTTCAAACACGGACAAGGAATATCCATGCAAGAGATTGATTTATTTCATTTAACTTCAATTACCACTTGCTATTATCTTTATTGTGTGAAAAGAAGCTTTATATGTTACCTAGAGAGAGTTTGTATATTTTTTTCTATATTGGGATTCTATAGAAATATGTGTAGAGGTGATTAAGACACTTAAGACAACACAAGGAAAATGTGTGAGTCAAGATGAAAGACATTGCATGCAGACACTACACTGATTGTTTAATTTGTATCATCTTCGTTATCAATTGGCCATCAGTTTCCATTGAACTCAACTGAACTTGCACGATTCCTATATATAATGCAAACTGGTATATTAAATTTTTGCACATTAAGACTAGGGTTGGGCCCTCTTTGGTGGTGCAACAGATTCAAGCACAGCACTATGAAGCTATCTGCAGCCACTTCAGCACCAGTTCGACCCCCAGCCAGGGACGTGACCCACAAGTGCAGACCTCTCCTGACCTGCCCACTGCTCCCCTCAGCAGTGCATTTCAGTCAATCTGCTTGTTCTGCTCCCCGCTGTCCTCTCACCACCTATATGTCTGGCCTATACTTCAGTCTTGTTTGAAAAAATAAATTAATCTGAAAAAAAAAAAAAAGACTAGGGTTGAGATGTTTGCCTATGTCTGCCTTAAAGAGATGGATATTGAACAGAGCCAGTCCAGATTTGGGAGAAATCCAACCTATCCTCACCCATTTCCATTTGCTTCCAACAAATTCCTTCCATTCTCATATTCCTTCTGATCACTCCTCCAATTTTATACACAGTATTCTTCTTCTAAGTATATATGGCTAGTCCAGCTATACCAAGTCTATCTTCTGTTTGTTTTGCATAATTGTTAAGTCTGAGCCTCAGTATTCCCACGTGTAAAATGGGGCAATAATAATGCCTGACTTAACAAGCATTCAATAAACATAGATTTGCATAATGTTTGAAAGTCAATCTACAATAAGATAGCCTTTACCTTGGGATCTCCTGTGTAGGCAAGGTTAAGGAGGGCTTCTGTGGGAGGATGATGTGGGCTCCTGTCGTCTTGCCCACTGCATTTTCTATTGCATTAACCTCACTAGTCCATACACAAGATGATGGTGACTTGGATCAAGGTGTTAGTGAGAAAGGCAAGAAGCAAATTTCCAACTCTGGATATGTTTCCTAATATCTAGGAAACTAATAAAAGCTTGGACAATGGTTAATTCCATCTTTTACATCATGAAAATATAGTTCTGGAAAATATGATGTACCGAAAAGCATTTTCTTCTCTAAAATGTCATCTTCCTTTTTTTATTTTATAAACATATATATATATTACATTATTCTTCATCTTGTACTTATTTCATCTCTGTTGTAATCCCCGTGGACTTCCCACTACCACTTCACCGGTGTGTCATCACCC
This sequence comes from Condylura cristata, assembly GCF_000260355.1. Classification (NCBI taxonomy): domain Eukaryota; kingdom Metazoa; phylum Chordata; class Mammalia; order Eulipotyphla; family Talpidae; genus Condylura; species Condylura cristata. Next base: position 811 of record NW_004567856.1, on the reverse strand, counting down.
TAGTCCCTGGGCTCGTCCTGCTCCCGTTTTGATCCTGTTCCCCTCTCCACTCCTTAAAATGTTCTGGTTTATAGTTGTCGGTTGACTGATATCCTCTCCTTACTTACATCATCTTTCTATTTCACAAAGTGGAGAGGATCCTAACCTGACATTATCTATGGGGCAGGCAGTACTAATAGTAATTCATCTCTCATGATCAAATTAATCTACTGATGAGAATTAAAATTTTCAATTTTCTTTGAGGTGTTTTTTGCTCTTTTCTAACTCTTTCTTCTAATGGGAAACATCTTATGGATTGTAATTCCACAAACATGGTGCTCTGTACATAAAACAAGTGCAATCTTCTTTCTTTCATGATGTCTAGCTACTGATTCAATCTCACTATGTCTTCAAGGATTGACACAGGTTTCAAAATTTCAGTGAAACCATAAGCAACTCCTCAACTTTAGATACTTTCTTTCCACTAAAATATGGCATTCCTTAGTCACTTCGTTACTTGCACTAGTTTGTGTTAGCTTAATTTAAGCTTTATCTTCCAATTCAAAGGATCCATAATGATCAATACACATGCAAACTTGAAGACTGACTGAAACTGTGGTAGGATTTAATAACCACTTGCTATTTGGGGGTACTATGCCCATTGTGCATTCCCATTAGTTATCTTCCATCCTGTGGGCTATTATCCCCATTTCACATATGGGGAAGAGAAACTTGCTGTAAGAATGAATTATGCACTGAAAATATTAAGGCTAGAGAGTAGGGGAGCTGTAGTTTGGACTTCCACAATTTTGAACTAAAACCAGTGATCTAG
>NW_004567855.1:0-3412 GCF_000260355.1 Condylura cristata | reverse complement strand
AGGCTGTAGACCAGTGGGTTCAGCATGGGGATGACTATGGCATAGAACACAGAGGCCAGTTTGTCAGTACCCAGGGAGCGGTTGGAGTTTGACTGTAGATACATGAACACGGCTGTCCCATAGAAGATGGAGATGGCGGTGAGGTGGGAGGCACAGGTGGAGAAGGCCTTCCTATGACCTTCTGAGGAGTGCATCCTCAGAACGGTGACAAATATGAACAGGTAGGAGATCAAGATGATCCCAGTAGAAAATATAACATTGATGCACACAAAAGTAAATAAGAGCAATTCGTTTCTGATTTTGTTTGAGCAGGAGAGAATCATGACAGGAGGACCGTCACAGAAAAAGTGATTAATCACATTGGCTCTACAATAAGACAGGCTGAATATGTTCCCAGTGTGGATGGAGGCCGTCAGGAAAGCAAGGACATAGCAGCCTATTATCATATACTCACATACACCTGTGGTCATGATGGTGGTGTAATGCAGGGGTTTGCACACGGCTGCATAGCGGTCAAAGGCCATCACAGCCAAGAGGAAATTCTCTACTGTGATAAAGACGACGAAAAAGAACAGCTGAGCAGCACATGCATTGTAGGAAATGACGTTGCTTCCTATAAGGAGCTGGGCCATCACCTTGGGAGTGATAGCTGTGGAGTAACCTAAGTCTGCCAGGGACAGATTACTGAGGAATAAGTACATGGGTGTGTGGAGATGAGAATCCACGAGGATCAACACCATCATCCCCACATTCCCAATCAGCGTGATGAGATAGATGAGCGTGAATATGAAGAAGAGGGGGATCTGCAGGTCTGGGTCATCAGATATCCCCACAAAAATGAATTCAGTCACCTTTGTGCTATTCTCCATGGAGGTCACTGTAGATCACTTGAAGTCCTGCAATGGAAAAATAGCAAGTGTGTAGTAACAGTGCCTAGACATTGTTATGTCCAACAGAGGTGTTTCATAGGAATTCTGACATTTTCACATAGATATAAAAACATATCATATTTAAGTATTGACAGATCATACAGTGTGCAGGATAAAAAGATGTTGCTTTTATAAACCATTATTTTATTTTTCTATGTTATTAAAGAAGGAAATCATAGAGGCTTAATTTACACAAAATCCAGTATTGGTTATTGATGAGTATGTATGTGTTTCCCTTCCTATTCAAGTTTCAAACACGGACAAGGAATATCCATGCAAGAGATTGATTTATTTCATTTAACTTCAATTACCACTTGCTATTATCTTTATTGTGTGAAAAGAAGCTTTATATGTTACCTAGAGAGAGTTTGTATATTTTTTTCTATATTGGGATTCTATAGAAATATGTGTAGAGGTGATTAAGACACTTAAGACAACACAAGGAAAATGTGTGAGTCAAGATGAAAGACATTGCATGCAGACACTACACTGATTGTTTAATTTGTATCATCTTCGTTATCAATTGGCCATCAGTTTCCATTGAACTCAACTGAACTTGCACGATTCCTATATATAATGCAAACTGGTATATTAAATTTTTGCACATTAAGACTAGGGTTGGGCCCTCTTTGGTGGTGCAACAGATTCAAGCACAGCACTATGAAGCTATCTGCAGCCACTTCAGCACCAGTTCGACCCCCAGCCAGGGACGTGACCCACAAGTGCAGACCTCTCCTGACCTGCCCACTGCTCCCCTCAGCAGTGCATTTCAGTCAATCTGCTTGTTCTGCTCCCCGCTGTCCTCTCACCACCTATATGTCTGGCCTATACTTCAGTCTTGTTTGAAAAAATAAATTAATCTGAAAAAAAAAAAAAAGACTAGGGTTGAGATGTTTGCCTATGTCTGCCTTAAAGAGATGGATATTGAACAGAGCCAGTCCAGATTTGGGAGAAATCCAACCTATCCTCACCCATTTCCATTTGCTTCCAACAAATTCCTTCCATTCTCATATTCCTTCTGATCACTCCTCCAATTTTATACACAGTATTCTTCTTCTAAGTATATATGGCTAGTCCAGCTATACCAAGTCTATCTTCTGTTTGTTTTGCATAATTGTTAAGTCTGAGCCTCAGTATTCCCACGTGTAAAATGGGGCAATAATAATGCCTGACTTAACAAGCATTCAATAAACATAGATTTGCATAATGTTTGAAAGTCAATCTACAATAAGATAGCCTTTACCTTGGGATCTCCTGTGTAGGCAAGGTTAAGGAGGGCTTCTGTGGGAGGATGATGTGGGCTCCTGTCGTCTTGCCCACTGCATTTTCTATTGCATTAACCTCACTAGTCCATACACAAGATGATGGTGACTTGGATCAAGGTGTTAGTGAGAAAGGCAAGAAGCAAATTTCCAACTCTGGATATGTTTCCTAATATCTAGGAAACTAATAAAAGCTTGGACAATGGTTAATTCCATCTTTTACATCATGAAAATATAGTTCTGGAAAATATGATGTACCGAAAAGCATTTTCTTCTCTAAAATGTCATCTTCCTTTTTTTATTTTATAAACATATATATATATTACATTATTCTTCATCTTGTACTTATTTCATCTCTGTTGTAATCCCCGTGGACTTCCCACTACCACTTCACCGGTGTGTCATCACCCTAGTCCCTGGGCTCGTCCTGCTCCCGTTTTGATCCTGTTCCCCTCTCCACTCCTTAAAATGTTCTGGTTTATAGTTGTCGGTTGACTGATATCCTCTCCTTACTTACATCATCTTTCTATTTCACAAAGTGGAGAGGATCCTAACCTGACATTATCTATGGGGCAGGCAGTACTAATAGTAATTCATCTCTCATGATCAAATTAATCTACTGATGAGAATTAAAATTTTCAATTTTCTTTGAGGTGTTTTTTGCTCTTTTCTAACTCTTTCTTCTAATGGGAAACATCTTATGGATTGTAATTCCACAAACATGGTGCTCTGTACATAAAACAAGTGCAATCTTCTTTCTTTCATGATGTCTAGCTACTGATTCAATCTCACTATGTCTTCAAGGATTGACACAGGTTTCAAAATTTCAGTGAAACCATAAGCAACTCCTCAACTTTAGATACTTTCTTTCCACTAAAATATGGCATTCCTTAGTCACTTCGTTACTTGCACTAGTTTGTGTTAGCTTAATTTAAGCTTTATCTTCCAATTCAAAGGATCCATAATGATCAATACACATGCAAACTTGAAGACTGACTGAAACTGTGGTAGGATTTAATAACCACTTGCTATTTGGGGGTACTATGCCCATTGTGCATTCCCATTAGTTATCTTCCATCCTGTGGGCTATTATCCCCATTTCACATATGGGGAAGAGAAACTTGCTGTAAGAATGAATTATGCACTGAAAATATTAAGGCTAGAGAGTAGGGGAGCTGTAGTTTGGACTTCCACAATTTTGAACTAAAACCAGTGATCTAG
>NW_004567854.1:2801-3344 GCF_000260355.1 Condylura cristata | reverse complement strand
GATGGCGGTGGGGGCAAGAGGAAGGATAAGCTGGAGAACATGAAGAAGGAGATGGAGATTGTGAGCACTGGCCAGTGGCAATTGGGGGGGGGTATGGTAAGATTGGGGGGGGGTTTGTGAGAGCCCACCAGGGACAGTGAATGTCTTGTCCCTGCCACACAGAACGACCACCAGCTGTCAGTGGCTGAGCTGGAACAGAAATACAGGACCAATGCCACGAAGGTGAGCAGGGGCGGGGTGGGGGTGAGTTTAAAGAAGGGGAGCGGGAGAGGAAAAAGGGGGAAAAGCATTAGGGAGCAAGAACTGAGAGACAGACAAAGAGGAACAGAGGAAAAGAGATGAGAAATAAGGCAGAGACAGAGAGAGGCCCTCCCTGGCCGCACAACAGGTTAAAGTGCAGCACTGTGAAGCTGTCTGCAGCCACTGCAGCACGAGTTCGATCCCCGGCCAGGGAGCTGACCCACGTGGCGCAGCAGACCTCTCCTGACTCCCCGCTGCTCCCCTCAGCAGTGTGTTTCAATCGATCTGCCTGTTCTGCTCCCC
>NW_004567854.1:0-1111 GCF_000260355.1 Condylura cristata | reverse complement strand
TTTGTCTATTTCATATTTCTGCCTCGCTCTCTACATTGTGGGGAATAGCGGCCGCTCCCGCCACCCCCCCCCACGCCCCCCTCAACTCTGGTGTCCCCACCAGCACTCTGGTCGCCCCACAGCAAGCCACCGTGATCCGAGACGGAGACAAGTTCCAGATCAACGCGGATCAGCTGGTGGTGGGCGACCTGGTGGAGATGAAAGGCGGGGACCGCGTGCCGGCGGACATCCGCATCCTCCAGGCCCAGGGCTGCAAGGTGGACAACTCCTCACTCACGGGCGAGTCTGAGCCCCAGACGCGCTCGCCCGAGTGCACGCACGAGAGCCCGCTGGAGACGCGCAACATCGCCTTCTTCTCCACCATGTGCCTCGAGGGTCTGTGAGAGCCCCGCCCACCCGCCCCCCTGCGGACCACACGCCTCCACCGCCCCCTGCCCCCCTCTGCTGCCTGGGCCCCCGCCGGCTCCCCACAGCTGGGTGCTGCCTGTCCAGTCTCAGCTTCCCTAGCCCCCAAGACGGCTTCCCAGGTCGCCCCGCCTTCCATACTGCCGCTCACTCAGTGCTCCCAGCCGCACCCCAGGTGGCTGCCCGGCAGGCCCTGAGTCGCCCTCTCGTCCTGCGCAGGCACCGCCCAGGGCCTGGTGGTGAACACGGGCGACCGCACCATCATCGGGCGCATCGCCTCCCTGGCCTCGGGCGTAGAAAACGAGAAGACGCCCATCGCCATCGAGATAGAGCACTTCGTGGACATCATTGCCGGCCTGGCCATCCTCTTCGGGGCCACCTTCTTTGTGGTGGCCATGTGCATCGGCTACACCTTCCTGCGGGCCATGGTCTTCTTCATGGCCATCGTGGTCGCCTACGTGCCCGAGGGGCTGCTGGCCACTGTCACGGTGAGTTGGGGAGGCCGGACAGAGGTGCAGAGAGCTGACAGGCCCGTCCTGTCCCTTCATCCAGGCATCCTTCCGTCACCTCCCTCTCCGTCCATCTATCCCTCCCCCCTGCCCCACCTTCCGTCGTCCACCCCCCCCCACTGCTGCCCCCATGTCCACCTACTCAGCATTCACTGAGGACTCAGAGATGAACAGGCCGGGCCTTGAAGCTCAGAGAA
>NW_004567853.1:1864-3396 GCF_000260355.1 Condylura cristata | reverse complement strand
TTTAAAAAAAATGTATGAAAAAAAAAGATGCATTCCAAGGATTATAGATAGCAGGCACTAAGACCGTACATAAAGCTTTACATCTATAACAAATGTAATATGCAAACTGACTATGACAAATTTAATATCCTCAATTTGAAATCTGCATTTTTTAAAAAAGACACTGGAAGTCTGGGCTGTTGGTAAAGGTTGTGGTTTCTTTCATCTCCCTATATTTCAGAAAAGTTAGCCCTATCGCCAAGACCTTTTTGCTGTTTATTAAAAAAAAAATAAAAGAATTTTTATTAAAATTGAGCAATTCTACTCTGAAAGGAAGACTATAGCAAAATGTTCTGGACCCTCTCTCAAAAAAAGAACTGGCCTACATTTGAGGAATGCCAAATGATTCTCATTAAAGTCACAAGAATATTTTCAGTGACATGTGTCTGACCGACTTTAACTAGTTGGCAGAATTCATGGCAGTCAGAGACCCAAAAATAACGCAGCCAGCAGTTCCTGCTCAAACACACCTAAAAGATCTATTTCACGTGGCTTCAAGGATGCCCCATCCTAGACAGACTGGGTGTAAGGTCATATACAAAACGTTGTGGCATTAAATGTACATTCCTCCTGACAGAACTGACAGGTTGAATTTAACAGACTGAGTTCCTCTAGCTCCTCCTTTATAAAATTCACTCTGACTTGAACAGAGGCACCAAGGGATTTGGTTGATTCCAGCCACTGCCCCATCTTACAAGCTAAAGTTATTTTTAACTTACAACGACCGCTGATAAATATTTTTCACAGAAGCCCCATGGAAAAACAAAACACAATTGCATTTCAGGGCAGCGTCTTTCCTTTGGCCAAAACTATAGATGAATGTCATCTTGGGTCAGTAGTATCAGTGTACTTCATCACCATCAGGTTCCCACCAGCTGTTTCTAGAAACAATTTCTCTAAATAGCCTTAAGAGGCAGTAGACAGGCTAAAATTGTGCCAGGGTTACCTCTGGCAGTGCAGTGTTCTGACCAGAATGAGACCTGTTTCCACAGTACAAGTGAAATAAATAGTATCTAGTAATATTCAAACCACCATGTTGTCGTACAATTTGCTCCAGTTTTCCCATATCTAGAAATTAGCTGATTGAGATCGCTCCGTGCCTTCAAAATTTAGAACTTGGGAGGAAGACTAGGAAACCAAGGAAAAGATGGTGGTAGGAACTTTGCAGAAATACACTGACGGCCGCCCCACGTGCTGACGCTATCACAGGGACTTCACACATGGTGCTCAGTAAAGACTCTCAAGGCCTCTTGAGTTCAGTGCTATCCTTCCCAAGCCACAAAGGAGAAAAGTGAGGTGCAGAGAGGGGCACAAAACTGTTTACATGAGAAACTATGATTTGAACACAGGTAGGACTGGAGATAGATCTGGGTACTGACTTGGTTTCCACTACTAGCTGGGTGCTATTGGCCAGGCTATTCCACTTTTGTAAGCCTCAGTTTCCTCATCTGTAAAATGGGAATGAAAAGATCTAGTCCCTCCATTTTTGTGTG
>NW_004567853.1:0-637 GCF_000260355.1 Condylura cristata | reverse complement strand
GGTGAAGTCTTTCGCCACCCCTGAGTCTCTGGCCTGTACCCCAGTTCTGTATGCACAAATAAATAAATCTTTAAAAAAATAAAATAAAATAAAAAAAAGACCACAGTCATCTCAGCAGCATCAGCAAGACACAATTACTTCTTGCTGTTGAGGCAACCGGGGCATCTGGTGCCTATGTCAGTATCCTGGGACCAAGACTCTAGAAACTGTGGCTACCAAAGCTATGCCCTTGGCAGAAGCATGAGGACAATTCCAGACAGACAAGCACACATCCTATCCTCTGCTCACATCATTTCCAGCAGCCTCCCCTTGGCCACAGCAAGTCACATGGCTAAGCCCAATGTCAAGCATCAGGGAAGTGCACATCACCACAAGGTCATGGCCAATGTGGGTGCATGATGATGGCTGAGGGGGAAAGAGCTGCTGCCACTAATCCCACTTACTACACTTTCTAAACTATGTGGAAAGGCAGGCATGACCGGCTTCCTTCGTGCTTGACAGCTGAAAAAAATGTGCTCACGTCATTTACCCAGGCCAGACAAGGCAATGCTAGCAGAACTAGAATTGAAATCTGCTTTCTGGGCTCTACAGAGCTGTGACTGCTACCATGTAACTTGCATGCATCTTTAACAATCAG
>NW_004567852.1:2967-3515 GCF_000260355.1 Condylura cristata | reverse complement strand
CAGGGAACCTGAGCGGGCCAGGCTCGGCCGGGAGAGGCCCCTGACCCCCAGCCCCGTCTAGGGATCCTGAACGGCGCCACGGCCACGGAGCTGGGTGGCACGGTGACCATCGAAGGCCAGAGGGACGGCCTCCGGGCGGAGCTGGACTTCCAGCTCGAGGTAGCACCGCAGCCCCGGCCACCCGGCGGGCCTGACGGGCCTCGGCAGGGCAGGGGCGAGGTCTTGGGGGCCCCCTCCCGCCCTCCTCTGCCCCGACGGTGTCCCCAGAAGTCGCACCGCCACAGCGGGGGCCAGAGAGGGCAAGGGTCGCCGCGGAGCACACAGCGGGGCCCCGTGTCCCCGAGCGCGGGGGGAGACGCCGGCAGGCGTGAGCCCCACGCTGGAGCTCGGTCCAGCCAGGCCCGCACAGACCCGAGAGCCCGCAGGCGGGGGCACCCCGCCCCCAGGCGGCCTCGTGCCTGCTCACGGCGCCCCTCGGGCGTGTCCCCAGCCCTGCTTGGGAGGCGGCACGAGCATCCGTCGGATCTCCGGCAAGATCGCGTCTGGGG
>NW_004567852.1:0-577 GCF_000260355.1 Condylura cristata | reverse complement strand
TGCTGCACACCCTGCAACGGGAGGCCGCGGCCTGGCCCCAGCGCCAGGTCAGCCCCGGGCCCCAGGGGCACTCCCAGCGGCCAGCCTTCCCCCCAAAGGCCGCGGATTTGCAGGACCCTCAGCCACAGCATACTGCGCTGGGGTCCCCTTGGCCCCTAAAGGCGCCCCCATGGTGTCGGTGCTTCATCCTCCAGCCAGGAGGGAACTGAAGCTGCGGGTGGGCTGAGGGTCCGAGGGGGGTGTGTGCCCAGAGGGAGCGAGGCAGGGGCGCTCCAGCGGCCGAGGCAGCCTGCTGCAGCCCTGCGGGAGGCCTGGAGCGCCCCAGAGCACTGCACAGAGCCTTCGGGGTCCACGGCTCTTGGGGGTGACCGCCCGTGAGCAGGGAACAGACCCCCAGTGTTGAGCCCCCGCCCGGCTCGGACCCGGGGGCTGCCGGATGCCGCTCAGCCCAGCCTCTCGGGGGCCCGGCCCCCCACCCCGCAACCCGGGATGGCGCTGCTGGTCATCCCACAGCTTCGGGGTGTCGGCTCTGCACCGGCCGTCCCGGCCGTGTCCCCACCCTGGCACCGGCCCCTGC
>NW_004567851.1:0-3511 GCF_000260355.1 Condylura cristata | reverse complement strand
ATTGATACTTCTTTTCTTTGGTATAGTATGAAAATGAAAACTTTCACTATCTTGGCATTGGCATTATCTTTGGCATATCCGAGCCAAAGATCGTGATTTCAAGTCATGGCTAATGCCAGATACTCCTCTCAATTGTAGAAAGAGCACGGCATCTCGTATCACTGTAGCCATCAGTTGGATTAAGAGGTTTGTGTTTTTTACATGTGTGTATCCCGAGACCTGACTGGAGACCCAAAGAAGCTTCCCTGGTGTTCTCCTGCTGGGAACGCCACAATAAACAAGGTAGCTCTCACCAGCAGAGTGCATCTGGGCTTCTGCACAGACTTTCATGTCCCCCACAGACTCTTTATCGTGGGGTAGATACTAGAGCCTCTCTTTCTGGAGCTGTGGGGGGGGGGGTGTAGGGATGGCACTAAGGGGGAGTCTCTGGGCTTCCACTCAGCAGCAATGACAAATTTCAATAAGAGTGGTCCCAGCAGTCATAGGACCCTAAATTGGGTCCCAAAATGCTCACAAACATGGCAAAGCCCCTCCACACATTATCTTTTTCAGTAAAGTATTTAGAAACCTTTAAAGCTACTGGAGTCTCTGTGTTACCAAATAACAGTGGAAGTTGCTCCGAAAGGGCTTAAAACCTGTGCATGCCGGAAAAAAGAGAAGTAAATGCTGTGTTGCCATTGGCTCTCAGCAAGCGGTAATGTGCTGTGTAAGACAGCAGGGAAGAATCACACATAGCCATGGTGACATTTTTCTAAAGATACCTCACTTTTGGAGGCCAAGAATCAAAGTACATATTTTCTATTATCTTGGCGAAGGCAGAAGTTCACTCTATGAATTTTTCATTTTTGTATTCAATAATTATTCCATAATTCTATAATTTCTGCATTTGAAAAAGAATATGGATATTAAATTATACCCAGTTGCTGTAAAAAGTTTTCTCTCAAACATTTGAATTGGTTATTTGAATGACGGTGCAGGTTTTTCTAAAATTTGAGTAATGTTGTGTATATTCTCATAAATATGGTATAGACTGAAGTGGGATTTTATGTTATGTGCCCTGTTTCTGTGTCTTATTTTGATTTTGTGTGTGTGTGACAGTTACATACCCTGGGGTCAGCCATCTTAAACTGTACAGGAAGATAATTCAGCAGTGCTAACTGGAGGTGCTTCGTTGCACCACAGGTCTCTGGAGCTTATTCATTTTGTATAAATGAAACTTCCTATCCAGTGAAAAGCTGTAATAGGCATAGCTTCTTCAAATCCAGGTCAGGTCAGACCAGTGGTCTGCACCTGGTGGCTCCATACCTAAATTTTCAGGTCATTGATCAAGGAACATTAACAAGAATTGAAACTAGGGCTTCAAATGCCATGAAAATCAGACATGAAGTATCCACCAATATAGAAAAATCAGATTTTGAGATACAAATTCTTCAAAACAGGAATGTTACACTCTAATACTGGGGCACAGAGAGAAATATATGAGGTTGTATAAAGTACGTAAGGTACCTTTAAAAAATAGCATGAAACTGAATGTGGAGAAGCACTAGTTACTCTTTCTAACTTGGAGCAGGAAAATGGAGAAAAAGAGGGTGTATCAAAGGGAATTTTAAGGACACAGCAGGTTCGTATGTTTAGAGGGAGAGGAGTGCAGAGATCTAGATATTAAAGATCTCAGAGCTTCCAACTCTGGGGACTTGCTATTGTGAAGATTGCTCAATCTGTCTGCAACTTGGCTATAAAAGATAAGAGTATGACCCAGCAGGTGACTTGGTAGGTGTGAAAATTCTCAAGTCCTATGCTAGACCCATGGAACCAAAAAAAAAAAAAAATTCTGTGATTGGACCTATAATCTTCATTTCATCAAGCTCTCCAAGTGATCTTGATACATGTTTAAAATGGAGAACTGACGTGGTAGTTTTTAGTCCCAGGAGGTACAAACATTTCCCTGATCCAAAGAAAAAGAAACAGCCTTCAGATGTGTCTCAGGAAAGATGAAATGGAGGGTGGTGGGAAGGGTGAGCATGGAAGAAATGAAGATGAAGAGTCATTATGTGACTCCCAAATCCACCTGTTTAGGAAACAGGTGCTGATAAAAGGGTTTCTTTAGTGAGAAGTGATGAGTCACACTGCAATGGTCGATGGTATTATGGTCACAAACTGACCATTGCCACCAGCTGGGCCATGACACCATCAACATCTATCTCAATAAAAACTAGAAGAGACCTGAGGGACAAAGATCCTGTGACCACACAGGATCACTAATGACAAAGAAACAGAAGAGCAGACTCATTCTTGCACTGCAAATGAAGAGAAAGAGAGAGATGTTGGCCCTCTCTGACAGAGTCCATTGTCACTTGAATGACAAGATATAGAGAAGACCTGAGGCTGACAAGGTAGACCAGCTCACAAAGTGAACAGGGGACATCAGTTAAAATGAGCAAGTTTCAGAAGAGTGTGGGGCGGAGCTCATGTCCATTTGTGACACCATCAACATGAAAGAAGTTGCTATTGAGTTGAAGGTTCCTATTCCACTCTCTTTAGAGTCATCTCTGCAGGTAGGAGACAAGAGTCTCTGTATGTGCCAGGTTCCATGACGCAGAATGAAAGTTTCTATTGCTGGAACAGGAGAATGACTCCTCTTAACACAGGAAGGGGTGCAATGGAGGAGTGCCTGTCTCTGCCTCTCTCTTTCTGCACTTCGTGAACACACTCCCGTGTCTGAGAAGTGCCCCCAGACACTCAGCAGCTTAGGAGAGTAATGATCTAGGTTGGGCTGAACTGGCCCGAGTCCTGTGTGCCCTGTTCTCAAAGTGAAGGTAGCCAAGTAGTGTCACACGAAGGCCCGTCCTTTCCCAAGTTTTGGAAGCTATTTTTCAGTCAGGCATGAGAAATGGGAAGAAACCTAAAGACATCACAGCCTCTACCTCCCTTGTTTCAATCACACCCCACCCCAGGCTTGGGCCTCCATGTTAGGGAGGAAGAAAAACGAAGTCTGGAGGCACCATCGCCATGCTCTTCCTTGCTCAGCCTAGTGCCTTCTGTGCAGAGTGTTAGTGGCTCTGCTCCCCATTTCCTAGAAGGAAAAGGACTTGGATGGTATAGAAAGAGGGTGGCCTAAGCATTGATACTTCTTTTCTTTGGTATAGTATGAAAATGAAAACTTTCACTATCTTGGCATTGGCATTATCTTTGGCATATCCGAGCCAAAGATCGTGATTTCAAGTCATGGCTAATGCCAGATACTCCTCTCAATTGTAGAAAGAGCACGGCATCTCGTATCACTGTAGCCATCAGTTGGATTAAGAGGTTTGTGTTTTTTACATGTGTGTATCCCGAGACCTGACTGGAGACCCAAAGAAGCTTCCCTGGTGTTCTCCTGCTGGGAACGCCACAATAAACAAGGTAGCTCTCACCAGCAGAGTGCATCTGGGCTTCTGCACAGACTTTCATGTCCCCCACAGACTCTTTATCGTGGGGTAGATACTAGAGCCTCTCTTTCTGGAGCTGTGGG
>NW_004567850.1:3241-4303 GCF_000260355.1 Condylura cristata | reverse complement strand
TTTTTTTTTTAAGATTTATTTATTTATGCATACAGAACTGGGGTAAAGGCCAGAGATGCAGGGGCAGTAAGAAGCTTCACCAGAGACAGCGTGGGGAGCAGAACAGGTAGATCGATGAAGTACACTGCTGAGGGCAGCAGCGGACAAGGCAGAAGAAGTCTGCTGCACCACATGTGTCAGCTCCAGGGTCGGGGATCGAACTCGCACTGACGCGGCTGCAGCCAGCTTGCAGTGCTGCCTCCTAAGCCATTGCACCACCAGGGAGGGCCAGAAAGTATGGATTTTTATTGATATTCAAACCAGATCTGAACATGAAACTGACCCCTGAAGAATTTCGTATATATAGACAGTAAAGAGTAAAGAAAAGTAAACTAAAACGGGAACTTATAATTCAGGCTAAAAATAAATAAGGTTGCAAATAGCAAGATTATCTCAAAGAATCATTTCCCTAAATAAAACTCCCATGAGAGACTCCAAGGAAAATTACACAGTCAAATACTTTATTTCCTCCTGGGAAGCTCCCAATGCCTGTGAGTATGTAAGATTAGATCAAGTCACATTTTGCCAATAAGTTTTTGCTAAGAAAATTTTCAATGTGTAGAGTTGTTTTGACTTTCAGGGTAGCAGATAAGGACTTTAAACCTGTTTTAGAATCCATAAAGTGTTTCTAATCTAAGTGGCTCCTATGTCCCTGGTGTCTTCAAATAATTGATTTTTTCAATCCAGTTTTAATATACACAGATGTCAGTAACCACCAGGATTAATAAAGGACTAGATTATCTTATAAAATGTTTGTCATGTGACTAAGAACATGAGAATTTAATAAGCATTGGGTAATTATTACCACCTATGGTGGAAGGCATCCCTCTCACTCCAGAGCATGCAGGAGGGAATCTGCACCAGAACCCCCTAACAAAGAGGATCCATGTCACCACTTCACACAAACCTTCTGAGCCCCAAATCAGCACTGATAAATTGACAAATCTAAGTAAAAATAAAAACCACAAAGCAGACTACTTGAGCTCAACACTGATCTAAAATATGCAGAACACACAAATTATA
>NW_004567850.1:612-1366 GCF_000260355.1 Condylura cristata | reverse complement strand
AAAACACCCTGGACTCACTAGAAGGTAGATAACTGAGAGGGAATCGGCAATTGGGGAGTTCCAAAAAGGGAACTCCCGGGAAAACCCAGGCCCCTGGAAGTTCTGCGGGCTGCAGGAGCCTCTTTGCCCCACACTAAACCCTTGAGGTAAAGCTAGACGGCTCAGCTCAGTGAGTAAAGCCCAGGCTGCAAAAAGACTGCAAATCTGATCCTCAATACCTGGGTGAGAGAAAAACTGCTGAATCTGCAGACCCGATCCAGAGCACCTGGGCGCCTGCAAAGCCACTGATCAGCTCCACCAGCTCCAGGAACCTGCAAGATAGCGGCAGAATAAAGACGCCGAGGCAACTACATCCAAACTCGCACGGGATTATACAAAAACGGACTATACACTTTCATGCTATGAGTTTTAACCCAAATGAGAATGCCCTGGAATCACTAGAAGGAAAATAACCAAGGGAGAACTGGCGATTGGGGAGTTCCCATAAGGAAGCCGCACAGGCAGAACTGATCCAGGAACGCCAGCAGCTTCCAACTTGCTCGGCTCCTTTAAAAAAAGTAGGCTGGGCCCTCCCTGATGGCGCAGCAGGTTAAAGCACAGCACAAAGAAGCTTAAACCACTTCCGCATGAGTTCGATCCTCCCCTGCCCCGGTGGAGATCCACAGGGTGTGGCAGACCTCTCCTGACCCGCCCGCTGCTCCCCTCAGCAGTGTACTTCGTCGATCTGCCTGTTCTGTACCCCACTCTGTCTCTG
>NW_004567850.1:0-512 GCF_000260355.1 Condylura cristata | reverse complement strand
AAAACCCGGGCCCCTGGAAGTTCCGCGGGCTGCAGGAGCCTCTTTGCCCCACGCTAAACCCTGGAGGTAAAGCTGGACGGCTCAGCTCAGTGAGTAAAGCCCAGGCTGCAGAAAGACTGCAAATCTGATGCTCAATACCTGGGTGAGAGAAAAACTGCTGAATCTGCAGACCCGATCCGGAGCACCTGGGCGCCAGAGCACCTGGGCGCCATGCAAAGCTACTGATCAGCTCGACCAGCTCCGGGAACCTGCAAGATAGCAGCAGAATAAAGACACCGAGGCAACTACATCCAAACTCTCACGGGATTATACAAAAACGGACTATACACTTTCATGCTACAAGTTTCAACCCAAATGAGAACGCCCTGGAATCACTAGAAGGAAAATAACCGAGGGAGAACTGGCGATTGGGGAGTTCCCATAAGGAAGCCACACAGGCAGGAAATGATCCAGGAACTCCAGCAGCTTCCAACTTGCTCGGCTCCTTTAAAAAAAGTAGGCTGGGCCCTCCC
>NW_004567849.1:1802-2356 GCF_000260355.1 Condylura cristata | reverse complement strand
TCCAGCCTGCGGGACATTCAGGCTGTGCCCTCGCTGGCCGACGTGCTGTGGGACCAGCTGAGCGAGAAGAAGGTGGAGCCTGGATTCGTGCCCAACGTAAGCCACGGGCGGGCCCTGCGGGGGTGTGCTGCGGTGGGGGCCTGCGTGGGGTGGGGGGCACCCCAGGGTCCTCGTGGGGTGGGGGTCACCCCAGGGTCCCACTGGGCAGGTCCTATGCGGGGTGGGGGGCACCCCAGGGTCCTGCGTGGGGTGGGGGGCACCCCAGGGTCCCGCTGGGCGGGTCCTATGCGGGGTGGGGGCACCCCAGGGTCCCGCTGGGCGGGTCCAATGCGGGGTGGGGGGCACCCCAGGGTCCTGCGTGGGGTGGGGGACACCCCAGGGTCCTGCGTGGGGTGGAGGGCACCCCAGGGTCCCGCTGGGCAGGTCCTATGTGGGGTGGGGGGCACCCCAGGGCCCTGTGTGGGGTGGGGGGCACCCCAGGGTCCTGCGTGGGGTGGGGGGCACCCCAGGGTCCCGCTGGGCGGGTCCTATGCGGGGTGGGGGGCACCCCAGGG
>NW_004567849.1:0-947 GCF_000260355.1 Condylura cristata | reverse complement strand
AGAGTTTCTGGGGGAGGGGAAGGTAAGGCAACCGGGTGAGCACGGCCGGAGGGAGAGGCCAGCGCCGGCTAGGACAGCGAGGTGATGTTGGAGCGCCCGCCGGGCGGTGCCATGATCTTCTGGGCCGTGCGCCGCGCCACGTGGTCGTCTGCCTGCGAGCCTGCGGGAAAGGGGGGTGCTCTTGGGCGCGGCGGTGGGAGGCGGGGCCGTGGGCGGGGCGAAAGGCAGGGCGGGGCGGGGCGAGCCAGCCGCAGGCCCGGCCGTCCTCCCCTGAGCATCCTGCTCTGCCTCCGAGGGGCCTGGCCAGCGCCACCCCACCCTGAAGGTGGCACCAAGCTGGCATCAAGGCTGCGATTCCAGGGGAACCCTGGCCCTGGCATCCCTGGGTCTCGTCCTTCTCGAAAAGGGGCCATGGCAGGCTGTGGGCCGAGCCGCCCGTGGGGCTGGGAAGATCTGGGGTTCCAGCCGTCAAGAATCTGCCTGCCTGGCACACAGCCAGGCCCCAACCAGAGGCCCGTGTCGGGACCACACCCTGGGGCCACCCAGTGGGCCCACAGACCGTCTCCAAGGGTCCCCACGGGCGGCAGCCCAACCCTGCATCCAGAGGCTACGGCGGGGCCCCACCCACGCCCATCACTCACCAGACAGGCTGAACCCCGACTGGTGCAGGTTGCGCACTGGGGCGATGGGGATCTTGCTGGGGCAGGACGCTCGGGCCTGGGCGCTGCCCCCGGGCCTGGCGGGCACCATCACCTCGTGCACCGGACCGTCATAGAGGCCGCGGGGCACAGCGTGGATTTCTGCCAGCTGTGGGCGGGGACCGGGTGTGAGGAGCCCCGGAGTCAGCAGCTAGGGGGCCATGGCCCTGCCAAGACGGCACCTGGTGCGCAGGCGCACACCCCCACCCACCTGTGGCCCCGCCTCTTACCCCTCCCCCACTCGTGGCC
>NW_004567848.1:0-3431 GCF_000260355.1 Condylura cristata | reverse complement strand
GTGGGGTGGGATCCCGGGGTGTTCGGCCTGCCCGTGGCCCCTCTGTGAGGACACACATGGTCTCAGACGGAAGCGATTACCACTGAAGTCCCAGCCCCCAACAATTCTCTTCTCTCACCTCAGGGCTCTATTTTCGAGAAGTTGAAGATCTGCTCCATGCCCCGGTTCGTCCAATTCACCCATGACCTGCTTCCGATCAAGAACGACCCTGACGTGGTGGTCACGGACCTCCGCTTCGGGACCATCCCGGTGTGGCTGTACCAGCCCAAGGCGGCCTCCTGCTCCAGCAGGCCAGGCATCGTGTTCTACCACGGAGGCGGGGGCATCATGGGGAGCCTGAGTAAGACCCTGCCCAGCCTGCCCCGGGCGCCAGCGTCAGCTCTGGGGGTCCTCAGCCGGGGTGCCCCTTCTCCCGGCTCCGTCTGTCAGGACCTGGGACATAGAGCAGGTCCCGTCCAAGGAGCAGACGTCAGCCGTAGGCACATGAGCTCTTTCTGGAAGCCCCCAGACACGCTGAGCGACGGCACACGACGTGGACACGATCACCCATGCACCTATCTGTGCGCCTGTCCGGGTTTGCCAAGTTCACACGCAGAAAAGCTCCGTTGAGGCGTGTCACTGTGGGTCACCCTCTCCCGGCTGCGTGAGCCTCTCCACGTAGCAGGAAGGAACCTCTCTAGTGAGATCATATGAATGGCCGCAAAATTCTGCCACAGAATCCCCGGAGCCAGCATTTCGAGGACAAGCAGCAAGCTGAAAGTGGGGCGTGGCTGTCCTGTTCTCCCCGAGTGGGGAGGAAACCCCTCCAGGGGCCAGAGCTGCTCCGGCCTGCCAGGCCCCACGGGGCGGCCTCCGAGCCGGGCGGGGCTGGCGCTCAGTGCTGGGCCGGTGGCGCGAGGGGCGCGGCCACGGCCACGCTGCTGTCGGCTTGTTGCCGTGGGCAGGTGGCCGGGCCCGTCGGAGCCTGTGTCACTGCCAACACCAGGCCGTCACTCCCGTCCCCACTCGGCAGATGAGGCGCTGCCCGCGGAGACGCAGAGTGGCCGGACCCGGACTCGGAGCCGCAGCCCCGGACCGCCGCGCCCAGGGCCCAGCATCCTCAACTCTGCTCGAGTGCTGGGCACGGTGTGTCCACAAAGTGGACAGGGCCCAGATGAAAGCAGGGGGCTGGAGGGGGGCAGGGCACAGCGAGGGGCCCTCTCCAAAACCCGTTAGGTCCAGGGCTCCAGGGGCGCTGCTGCCCCGAGCGGGCGCCCAGTGAATGCCACATCTCGCCCCTCTAGGAACCCACCACAGCATCTGCCGCCAGCTGTGCAAGGACAGCAACTCCGTGGTCCTGTCGGTCGGGTGAGCGGGGCCAGGTCCAGACCGGATGTGGGTGGGCACAGGAGTGGGTGCAGGCGGGGTGCTGCTCACCTGGAGGGCGGTGGGGCCTGAGAGGAGCCAGTGCTCAGACAGGAGGGAGGCCGGGGCCAGAGACGGGCGTCCGGGAGCGCCTCCTGCTGGCGTGTGTGAGCAAAGGTCTGTGCACCCCGGGGTCCACGCCCTGTGCGCTTGGGAAGCCGAGCGGGTGCAGCGTTCACACCGGAGCCCTCTGGGGCAGGCTCTGCACACTGGGGGCTCGCTGCACCTCCCTCCACAGGATGCTGCTGTCTGTGCCAAGCTCAGGGCAGGCGAGGCCCGTCCTGTGCTCCCAAGTGCTCCCCAGCCGGGGCTCCCCCTGCTGTAGGAAGCCAGGAAAATCAATAGCTGTTCTCTCTCCTCTCTGACCTGGGGGAGTCCCCCAGCAACTGCAGCCTCTTGATGTGGTGGGTGGTGGTGGGGGACCGCATGGCCCCATCATCACAAGGAGGCCCACTGGCTTTGCCTGCAGTTGGGCGTAAATGCACCAGCTGCGTGGATTGTCCCCAGTGTGGTGGGGGCGCCCCGGGCCAGCTTTCCTGGGGCTCAGCTGGCTGCAGAGGAGGGACACAGATGTGTGGTGAGGAGAAAGCCCTGGAGAGAGACTCGCTGTGTAGCCTGTGGCTCCAAAACCACTTCTGCATGGGAACTGGCCTACCCACGGTGGCCCTGCACACCCGGGCCCACTGACACCCCGTTATTGTTTATATCCACTGTAGACGGGGTTTGGGGAAGAACACTGGTGACCGAGCATGTGTTCGGGGATCCCAGAATCGGGCCCATCGGGATGGGTGACAGTCTGCCGTGGCTGAAAGCCTGTGGGTCCCCTTGAGAATTTCCTTGTCCCAGAGCTTCAAGGAGGGAGATTTCTCCCCAAACCTGTATTTCTGGGTCTCCTGGATTAGGTAAGTTCTGGCCGTGCCAGGCTGGTGTGTCTGCTGGCAACGAGCGGCTCTCAGGTCCGTGGTATAGTGCGTGGTGGCCGGTGGCCGGTAACCGTGGCCTGTCGGAGCAGGCTGGTGCGTCATCTGCGGGCCACTGTGGTCTGGTGACTTCAGGGTCCTCTTAGAGGCAGAGTGTTGCAGGATGGTCAGAATCGCCCTGGCGGAGCTGGCGGACGCCAGGGAAGTATCGGGAAAATGAGACATGTGAGCAGGAGTCCAGGTCTGGGAGCTGGGCAGAGAGGCCATGCTGGTGATGGTGAGGGTTCGGCCCAGGGTGACCGCTAGGACTCCTGAGACCCGGAAATGGGGTAGTGGGGGCAGCAGCTTCCAGCTGTGGCGCCGGCACCCCTGAGCTGGGTGTGCCTGCAGCCTCATCCAGCCTCTCCCTCGCCCGCAGGGTCAGGCTCCACAGGGCTAGCAGGGCCATGGGAGGGCACCGGGGTGAAGGTGGCAGACACGGGTGTTGGGCTCTGCTGCGCAGCATGTAAACTGTCGTCCTTGATGCTCTTTAGGTACCGCCTGGTACCCCAAGGTAGGTTTCCGGTGCTGGTGAGAGATTCCATCTGCGCCACTATCCACTTCCTGAGGTCCCTGAAGCTGTACGGGGTGGATCCGGCCCGTGTGGTCTTGTATGGTGACAGCGTTGGAGGTGGACTGGCAGCCGTAGTCTGTCAAAACCTCTTGGACTATCCAGATCTCCCCAAGATCCGCGCCCAGGTGCTCATCTACCCTGGCCTCCAAGGTATTGATTTCCAGTGCCCCTCGTATCAGCAGAACAGGAATGTCCCATTGCTCAGCCTGGACTTTGGTTTCTTCTGTTGGAGCAACAACCTGAGCATCAACCCTGCCTGGAAGAGCATCATCCTGCAAAATGCGCACTTGCCCCCTGCGGTGTGGGCAAAGTATCAGAAGTGGCTGGGCCCAGACAACATCCCTGAGAGGTTTAAGCAGAGGGGGTACCAGCCGAAGACCCCTGGGCCCCTGAATGAGGATGCCTACCAGGAGTGCCTCCTGGCTCTGGATGAGATGGTCTCGCCCCTGATCGCCTCTGATGACGTGGTGTCGCGGCTCCCGGAAACCTGCATT
>NW_004567847.1:2242-2755 GCF_000260355.1 Condylura cristata | reverse complement strand
GCGCCTCCGGACGGCTTCGCAGCTATTCTCACCTTTATTCGTGTGGTTTTTGGTTCTCAGTTTTCTCGGCTGGATCCAGCATTCGCGGCCACAGCGAATTATCACCCAGCGACACCCAGGCTGGGGGCCGCGCGCATCGGCCGTGTGGCCAATGTACTTCCCAGGGCGGACACCAACATGTCCGCCGCGAGCGCCCCCCACTTTTTTATCTTGGGCCCCAAGTTTCTGCCTAAAGCCAAGTGTCGCCTCGTTGTCCGCTGGCGCGAGGCCTCCGGCCGCCGGGAGCCGGTCCGTGTCCTGCCGCTTTCTCACGACGTCCTGGTCAGCCCGTCTAGCCCCAGGGCGCGCTCGCTCGGGCGGCCAGAGGGGCGGCGGGCGGCGCCTGCTGACTGCCGCAGCCGGTCACACACCCTGAACCGGCTAACAGGACCCGCCCCGCGCCGGCCCTGCGGCCCACCCTTCGTGCCGGCAGCCAGGAAGCTGACACGTAATTACACACTTGCTGATAGTATC
>NW_004567847.1:0-492 GCF_000260355.1 Condylura cristata | reverse complement strand
CCCCAGAGCACCCCCCCTCCGCCACCCAGTGCACCCCCGGCTCCCCAGCACACATCCCCACCGTCCAGCACACCCCTGGCTCCCCAGAGCACCCCCTGCCACCCAGTGCACCCTGGGGCCCCAGTGTACCCCTACCACCCTCATGGCGGCAGGACTCTCAGGAACCGCCTTCGTATGACAGTGGCCCTGTGGCCACGACAGGTGGAGGAGGAGCCCACGGCGCCCTGCCCACGGCTCCCCAGCACACCCCCCCCCACCACCCAGTGCATCCTGGCTCCCCAGCACACATCCCCACCGCCCAGCACACCCCTGGCTCCCCAGAGCACCCTCCGCCACCCAGTGCACCCTGGGGCCCCAGTGTACCCCCACCACCCTCGTGGCGGCAGGACTCTCAGGAACCGCCTTTGTATGACAGTGGCCCTGTGGCCACGACAGGTGGAGGAGGAGCCCACGGCGCCCTGCCCACGGCGCCCCGCCACGGCGCCCTGCCCA
>NW_004567846.1:2117-2667 GCF_000260355.1 Condylura cristata | reverse complement strand
AAATATTTGTATTAGGATCTCCAGCAAAGATGTAGTGTAGTTCGTAGGGCTTTTGAAGCTGACCATCTCTCTTCATGATTTAAAGTGAACAATAAGGTTATCAAAATGCAAAGTATTATATGACCAGGATAAAATGAAAAAAAAAAAAAAACTCCAGAATTTTGCACTACACAGAGTTACATGAAAATATTTTATATAATTATTTTAATATTAATTAACTAATTGATCGATTAATGCAAAACTGGGGTACAGGCCTGAGGTGCAGGGATGGTGAGAGGATTCACCAGAGACAGAATGGGGAGCAGAACAGGTAGGTTGATAAAGTTCATTGCTGAGGGGAACAGCTGGCCACACAGGAGAGGTCTGTTGTGTCATGTGGATCACCTCCAGGGTAGGGACCGAACTCATGCTGCAGTAGCTTTAGCTTTTCAGTGCTGTGTTTTAACCTGCTGTGACACCAAGGGGAGCCTAATTTTATGTAATTCTAAACACATCATCCCTTTTAATCTCCCTTCATAGTTGGAAGTCTGTGTATGTTTCCATAATGTAT
>NW_004567846.1:0-527 GCF_000260355.1 Condylura cristata | reverse complement strand
AAAAAAAATGCTGGTCAATAGTAGCAACACCGTGTTTCAGCAAGTAGAAAGAATTAGAAAATACATGACAGGGAAAAGAAGACAAAAAATATCCAAGTAAGACCACAGGGGAAAAATTCACCACCAGTCATTAGAAAACACCAAAGAAATAGAAGAACTATTTAGCCTACCAGTTGAGAATTCAGAATGATCATTATGAACAAACAAAAAAAGATGAAAAGGGAAAAATTTATATGAGGCAATCCATTAAGGAATTGAAGAATGCAAACAAAGAAATGAATGAAAGAAATGAAAAAAAAAAAAGACAAGCAATCAACAAATTGAAGAAAGAAAATAAGACTTAAAAAGGAAATAGAATAAATGCAGGCAATGAAAAGGCCACTAGAGGAGATAAAGAATGCTGGGAAAAGCAATGAAAACAGAATAGGTGAAATGGAAACACGGAACACACCCTCGAAGATGTAGAAACTAAGAGAATTAAAACAGAAAAAGAAAGAGAAATAAAAAAGGAAAAGGAATGAAGAAAG
>NW_004567845.1:2567-3348 GCF_000260355.1 Condylura cristata | reverse complement strand
TTTTTAAAGATTGACTTATATATGCATACAGAACTGGGGTACAGATTGGCACAGCACCCTGCTGAGGGGAGCAGCGGGGAGACAGGAACGGTCTGCTGCGCCCTGGGGGTCCCCTTCGGGGCCGGGGATCGAACTCGCGCTGAAGCAGCTGCGCCGGCTTGCGGTGCTGCACCCCAACCCACAGCACCACCAGGGAGGCCCCATAAATCAATCTTTAAAAAAATAAAAGCAAAATCTTCCCGCTGAACTCTAGTGCCTTTTTCGCGATAAAATCTACCTGGAAACAGCATACAGCTCTGGAGCCTGAAAACGCACAGTGGTCCGGGGTGGCCCCTGCACGGGGACCTCCAATCTCCCCTAGCCACCACCCTGCTCCCGGACTTCGGTGTCTGCAACCAACTTGCCCAGACAACCTCTCTGGGCGGTGCCCGGGCCGTCTCGCTGGGGGCTTGGGCAGGGCCAGCCGTCTGGTGCCCTGAGCGGGCCCGAGGTGGGCACAGCTGGCCGTAGCAGGGTGCCCCTGGGCGAATGGGTGCCCCTGGGCAACTGGGTGCCCCCGGTGACGGCCTCCTCGGGCCCAAGATAACCCGATGGCTGACCTCACACGTGATCCAGCATAACTTCTAGTACTTTCCGCACGACAAACGAGCCCCAGGCCAGCCCAGCTTGAGCAGGAGAGGAACTCCATGCCACTTCTTGACAGGAAAGCAGCAAGGTGACCTTGGAAACACACGCAGCAGCGGGCAGAGTCGTCCCGAGCCTCTTTGCAAAGTCCACTTTG
>NW_004567845.1:0-897 GCF_000260355.1 Condylura cristata | reverse complement strand
CAGGTCCCCGAGAGCGGCGCACCCCAGAGGGCTGGGCCCTGGCGCCAGGGAGCAAAATGCCAGGTGGCTTCACTCACCGCAGGGGTGGAAGCGATCAGAAAGAAAAATTGTAGTAAGGAAAACTGAAAATCAGCACACGATCAACCAGAAGCGTCTGCGGGGGTGGGAAGGGGAACAGGATCAAGACTGGGTTGGGGTGAGGGGGGGCTGGGATGACCAGGATGAAGCATGATGGAGAACGCATGAGACCAATAAAAATAAAAAAGGGAGAAAGAGAAAGAGAAAGGGAGATTCCAGTTTTCCAGGCAGGTAGGAAATCTTGCCAGTCTAATTCTCGGGGGTTAGGACAGAGCCCTCTCCGCGCTTCCCCCAGCCCCCCATATTTCCCCCAAGAGGACAGTCCAAGAGGAATCTCTCCCCGCTGCTCTCCAGCAGTGGATTTCAGTGGATAATCCGCCTGCGCTGCTCCCCACTTTCTCTGGTGAATCCTCTGACCCCCACTCCTCTGGCCTGTACCCCACTTCATGCATGCAAACCCACGCCGTCTGGGCAGTCACGCCAACGATGGCAGGGAGGGTGGTGACGGCCACTTGGGGCCTAGGACCTGAAACTGCACCCCACTATCAAGTGCTGACTGACCACAGGATCCCCAAGCCAAGCGTTATCCGGCCGGACAACCCCAGGCACCCAGCTTCTATGGGGCCCTGCGTCAGGCCAGTCAGCCGCCAGGGGGTGACCCCACCTTCTGCTCTCCTGCAAGAGGACAGCGGAGGCAGGCAAGGGCCTGTCCTTTCTGGCGACTCGAGTATCCCACGACCCCCCCGCCCCGGGGTGAGGGGCAGCTAATTCTCCACTTGAGAAAAGCGCTAAGCTTCGCATACATGATTTCACTCAAGT
>NW_004567844.1:3991-4504 GCF_000260355.1 Condylura cristata | reverse complement strand
TCTTTATTATCTAGCCTTTTTGGAAAGAAGTAATATACTTGACTGGATATAAATTTATGAGTGTAGTTGCTTTTATGGCTCTAAATGTAACAGAATCTCAGTAAATACTGATAAGTTCTTTAAACAACCTAGAAGTTTCCACCCACAAAATATTGTCCTATCATTGGAAATCCTTACAGTTTTGACAACACTGAAGTCAAGAAATATTTTACATATAACACTTGTCAATTAGAATCAGAACAACATTCATCATTTTAGTTAGAAAGTTTATGGATTCTTTTTTGAAACAACAAAAACTGTTGAAGTCTATATAAGGAAATTTTACCATTTGAGGGGCAGGATATCTCAACAGCTGAACCTGCCTTCCATGAGATTTCGGGTGGACTGGCTCTCGGATAGGACCTTCAGCTCGGGAGGGCGGACACCACGGGGTGGACGGCCACCGCCTGGACACTCCACCACACCAGTGCTTGGGTATCACTAGACACAGGGCGTGCCCATCCCCGCCTCAGG
>NW_004567844.1:0-632 GCF_000260355.1 Condylura cristata | reverse complement strand
CCTGTGACAGTGGAGGCATGGGTCTCCGTGGCCTGTGTGTTCGGTTCAGTGACAGAGCTTTTGGTGTGGGTGACCCTCACCTCTCAGAGGCTTGGCATTCACTCCATGGCATGTGCGTGGACCGCAGGCGCGGGGGAGGATGATTCCCGGGCCAGTGTGCGAGGAGGTCCTGGTGTCCCTCGTGTGAATGTCGCCCACAGCTGGTCTGCTGGAGCCCTCGCTGAGCCTCCCAGGCACGTCATGCCTTCCCTGGACCTGTAGCCCCTCTGCAAGGATAACCGTGGTCAATGGCAGGGCGCTGTGGCACCGCAGAAAGGCTGGCAAGGGCGCCGTGGCACCGAAGAAAGCCTCCTGGCTTTGCTGAGGAGGCTCCAAGCGATGCTTTGCTGCCACCGTGTGGTCAGAGACTGCCCTAATGGGCCAAAGAGCAGACCAGGGGGTTGTGTTGGGGAAACCAGGGGATGTGCAGGATGAGGTCTGGCTCATGGCTCTGGGCCACACTGCTCCCCAAGTGCTCTGCTCTTGCCATTCGAAAAGTGAGAGAGGGTGCAGGAGCTAAGAAAGAAAGTCCTCTAAACCTCACACGATGAAGCAGCTGGCCTCCAGGATGCCTCTGGGACCGGTGATTGGAT
>NW_004567843.1:2713-3335 GCF_000260355.1 Condylura cristata | reverse complement strand
CCTGTCCGCACACGCGGGCGCGTCTGGCGCGGGCACTGGGCCCCGTGGCTCCGTGACTGGCACGCCGGGCTTTCTGTGGAGCCCTGCCCCGGGGGCGCCCATCGGCCGACAGGGCAGCGGCTCCTGGCCGGGGACCCCAACACCTGGCCGGAGGGACAGGAGGGCAGGTCTGCTCCCCCGACTCGCTGGCCGCCTCCGCCCAGGGCCGAAGACTTTGCTTCCCCTCCCGAGGCCCGGTCCCTCCAGGGCCAGCCACCCTGCTCCGTGGCCAGCAGGGGCCTGGCCAGAAGCCCCCAGCACGCACTGGGCGTCCAGGCCCGCGCCCCAGGCCGGCCTGTTCTTTGCCCCCCAACCTGCGCCCCCGAGCGGCTCTGCTGTGGCTGAGACGAAGCCTGGCGCGGGCTGCCCGCTGCCCGCGGGGCCTCACGGCCGCGTCCTGCTTTGCAGCGGCGACGCTTTCATCGCGGACCCCAGAAACCACCTCTCCCAGTGCCAGGCGCTGCTGAACAAGATCACGGCCGTGAACCCACAGACGGAGATTGACGGGGTCCGCAACATCTGGATCATCAAGCCGGCGGCCAAGTCCCGCGGCCGGGGTGAGCCGGCCTGCGCCGGGGTGCGC
>NW_004567843.1:0-1073 GCF_000260355.1 Condylura cristata | reverse complement strand
CCCGGCCCTGACGCACGTGCCTTGCAGCGCCATCCACCTGTGCAACAACTCCATCCAGAAGCACCTCAAGAACGACAAGGACCGCAGCCCGCTGCTGCCCTGCCACAACATGTGGACCAGCACCCGGTTCCAAGAGTACCTGCAGCGGCGGGGCCGCGGCGCCGTGTGGGGCACCGTCATCTACCCCGCCATGAAGCGCGCCATCGCCGACACCATGAAGGTGGGGCAGGACCACGTGGAGGCGCGCAAGAACAGCTTCGAGCTCTATGGTGCAGACTTCGTCCTGGGGCGCGACTTCAAGCCCTGGCTGATCGAGATCAACTCCAGCCCCACCATGCACCCGTCCACGCCCGTCACGGCGCAGCTGTGCGCGCAGGTGCAAGAGGACACCATCAAGGTGGTGGTGGACCGCAAGCTTGACCGCAACTGCGACGTGGGCGACTTCGAGCTGCTGTGGAGACAGGTGAGCGGCTCCCGGGAGGGCGGGCGGGAGGGCCACTGCGCTGTGGGCTCGCCTCATCCCTCCTTCCCTCCCTGGGAACCCTGCGGCCGACCCCCCCAGCTCTCTCAGGGTCTCTGGGGGCCTGCCCCCCCCCCCGCCCCGGGAGCCCTTCCGCTGGCCGGCTGCGCTCCAAGCCTGGGCTTTGGGGGCGGGTGGGATGCGGGGCCCAGAATCCCGCCCCTGGACGAGGGGCGTGGCCGCTCGGGGAAGGGAGGCCGGGACCTGAGCGCGGGGCGCGGCCCCCTGAGCGCCCCCCTGAGCGCCCCGCCGCCCAGCCCGCGGTGGACCTGCCGCCGTTCCACGGCTCCGACCTCTGCGTGGAAGGCGTCAGCCTGAGGAGAGCCAAGCAGCCGGTGCCGCCCGTTTCCAGCGCACACTTGCCGTCGTCGCTCTCGAACATTCAGCCACTAAAAACACGGTGCCCCTCGGCCGCGCCGGACCGACCCCCGGCCACGGCGGTCCAGCAAGACTTAAAACTGCAGGACGAAAAGGTCCTGCCCTGCGCCTTGCCCGCGCCCCTGAAGCCGCCGGCGGAGAGGGGCTCCAGGGCGAGGCCCGCGCACGCCACAGC
>NW_004567842.1:2503-3296 GCF_000260355.1 Condylura cristata | reverse complement strand
CGCGCGTGGGCGCGTGCGTGGGAGGCGCGCGTGGGAGGCGCGCGTGGGCGCTCATGCTGCTGCTCGGTGTCACTGCGCACCTAAACTGCCCCACAGGAGTCAAACTCCGCACGTGGACATCTGGGCGACCTTGGGCACTCGCAGATATGCCGAGCGGCCCCCACACACCGACGGCCGCGTGTCCGCGAGCCCCAGCAGGGCACGGACGGGTTATCGCGAGCGTGTCCTTGAGGGGAAGAAGCTGCTGCCGCCACTGCCCCGTCGCCCCGGCTCCCTGCGGCGGGAGGGCTGTGGGAGACCCGATCCCGCGTGCAGACACCAGCAGCAGAGCCGGGGCGGGGCAGAGGACGGGCGGCTCCGGCCCTCCTGCCCCTCCTGGTGACGTCCGTGAGGACCCAGCACGGGTTCTGGGTGACCCTCGGGCTCTCTGCTCAGCCACTGGCCCTTCCCTACCCCGAGGGCACAGCGCGCTGAAACAAACAGATGGCGTGGTAGCCCTGGCTCTCTCCAGCCTCAGCCCCCACGAGTGTCCCCCAGGAGGTCTCCGAGTGTCCCCCAGGAGGTCTCCGTGCCTCAGGAGACCCTCGGAGTCGAGGCCGGGGTGCGGGCTGCCGGGCGGGGCAGGTCCCGGGGCCGGGCCGGGCCTGCTAGACGGCCGTGCGCTCACAGCAGGGCTGGGGACGGAGCGGTCAGGGCCGGCCTTGCGGGCACCTGTCGAGGGCACCTGTGTTTCCATCAGCACTGGGGCGGGGTCAGGCCGGGGGGTGAGCGGGCGGCGGAACTTCACCGCAGC
>NW_004567842.1:0-743 GCF_000260355.1 Condylura cristata | reverse complement strand
GCAGTTAGTGTGCTGGGGATTGTCCCTGACAAAGTGGGTACTTGTGTGCCGCTCACATTCTTCACACAAACGTGGCCGCAGCCTGCACAGGGTGCCGCGGCTCCCCCCGGGCGTGGGGGCCCCTCGCCGGCACCGAGACGCCTCGTTCCTCTCCCGCGGCCGCTGGCCCCGCAGGCCTCCGGCCAGGCTCTCCCTGTGCCCCTGCCGCTGGCCCCTCAGGCCTCCGGCCAGGCTCTCCCTGTGCCCCTGTTGTCGGGCCTGGGGCTCGCTGCCACACCCCCTTTTATGAGCCCTCATTACCGGGAGGCGCGATGGGAACGGGTCTTGGGAACATCTGTTAATGGGATCCGTGGCTCGATAGCGTCTCCATGAAAAGTTTCCACCACAGTCAGAGGCCTTTCCAAAGAGTTTCCGAGTTTATATTTCCCCACCAACAGTGTGACAATGAGTATTCTTATGTGGTTTTCTGCGCCTATGGACATGTTCGGTATTTTGAACATCTGCCAAGTTTACAAATGGAAGTCCTGAATGTGCATGAGACTAAGTGTGTTCTTGTCGTTTTGTGTTTCGTTATTTGTGTTTCTGCCTGCTGACATGGTCAAGGGGCATAATGTGAGTCAGGAGCATGGGCCCTCCATGGTGGCGCAGGGGTTAAAGACAGCCCTGTGCAGCTCTCTTCAGGCAGCACCTTATCACAAGCTCAGGACGCTTATGTGGCGCTTGGGCCGCCGCCGGACCGCCTG
>NW_004567841.1:2309-3440 GCF_000260355.1 Condylura cristata | reverse complement strand
AAAAAAAAAAAAAGGAAACTTGGTGGTTACGTTTTCGGTTGGGAGAGGGCGGCGGGAGACCAGGGAAGGGACGATTAGTTTGTGACGTGCCGAGAAAGGATCATGAAGGAAGAGAAGGAAGAGGTGAAGGGAATTCCCGTAAGAGTGGCCCTACGATGTCGCCCTCTAGTCCCCAAAGAGATTAGCGAGGGCTGCCAGATGTGCCTTTCCTTCGTGCCGGGTGTACCTCAGGTGGTGGTTGGTACAGACAAATCCTTCACCTACGATTTCGTGTTTGACCGCTCGACTGAACAAGAGGAAGTCTTCAAGACGGCAGTAGCACCACTCATTAAAGGCATATTTAAAGGATACAATGCTACAGTCCTGGCCTATGGACAAACTGGCTCTGGAAAAACCTATTCAATGGGAGGTACATACACTGCAGAGCAAGAGAATGAACAGACAGTTGGGGTCATTCCTAGAGTAATACAACTTCTCTTCAAAGAAATTGATTAAAAAAGTGACTTCGAATTTACTCTGAAAGTGTCATACTTAGAGATTTACAACGAAGAAATCTTGGATCTTCTATGCCCATCTCGTGACAAAGCCTCTCAAATAAATATACGGGAGGATCCTAAAGAAGGCATAAAAAAAAAAAAAAGAGAGAGAGATAAAAGCTTCCTAGGATTTGACTGAAAGAGGTTTTGATAAATATAAAAATGTTTATGTAGAAGAAAATATGGAGGAAATAAAACATCCATCTGCATTTGTTTCACTTGCATAGAGAAACACTGAAAAGGCACCTAGGAAACTAATAACTAACTGCATATGAGAATGGCAGCCACTCGTGGGATGCAGGAAGATACTTTGCTGTATATATATATTTTTTTAATAAAATAATAGTATATTTTTACATCATTTTGTGCCTTTTTCCATCTCAGTTGTAATCCCTATGGCTTCCTACTACCAAATCACCCGTGAGCCATCACCATAGTGGAGTCATTGCTGTATATTTTTTACGATTTAAAGATTTAATTATTTGTGCATACAGAACTGGGGTACAGGCCAGAGGCTCAGAGGTGGCCAGAGGCTTCACCAGAGACAGAGTGGGGAGCAGAACAGGCAGATCGACGAAGTACACTGCTGAGGGGA
>NW_004567841.1:0-844 GCF_000260355.1 Condylura cristata | reverse complement strand
GCTGCAGACAGAGGGTGGGAGAGGGAAAAAGAAAGAACAAGCCTTTCACTCCTACAGATACTATGTGAAGCTCTTACTTAGATTATGTTCTTCTTTCTTACTCTACCAGGCCTTGTCAAAAAAAAAAAAAAAAAAAAAAACCCACATGTGACAATATTTTAAATACTGGAGTTTTTTTTCCCTCTGAAAGATATGCAGACTTTATCTCATCCCATTGCTCAATGTTTCACCTAGTTTGGCCTGGCACAGAAATTAACTTCATTTTACAGCTCATCACACTCAGCATATGCTTCAACAAATGGATTCCTATATCCGGAGACCAGTAAAATTCCTGTTTCCTTTGGGGATTTTGTTATAGCATTTGTTCTAGGACATTAATGGATGTCCTCACCAGTCCATGTTTTCTAAAGCAATGACAACTCAAGGTCATATTCACAAAATGGGGCATGTTCAATATAATGACTGCAAAAAAAATTGTATATATACAGCACACAGACATTCCTGGTGATGTCAATCATACTTACTGCTTCTTTTTCCAATATGAAATTTAATGGGGATTCTTATTTTAAGAGGCATTTTAAAAATCAACAAATCAATTTCTAGGAAGAAGCCTTTTGCATGACTTAATGTTTAATTAGTGCCCAATGCTTGCTCGAAGGCACTGCAGGGAAATGTAACTAGAATGTGTACCAGACTGATGAAAAAATGGACAGGATTATGTGTTCAACCAAAATAATAATAATAATAATAATAATAATAATAATAATAATAATGCTAGAACATAAAGCTATGGACTAATGTCTCTGATGAACACACAAAATCCTCAATAAAACTTGGCAAAGTG
>NW_004567840.1:1315-3401 GCF_000260355.1 Condylura cristata | reverse complement strand
CGCCATGTGGATCTCCTCCAGGTCAAGCGGGGATCGAACTCATGCGGAAGTGGCTTAAGCTTCTTTGTGCTGTGCTTTAACCTGCTGCGCCACCAGGGAGGGCCCAATCTTGCTTTCTATTGACAAATTTTGCAGACAGCAGGTAAATTGATAGATTTCTGAGGCAAGACTGTGGAGGTATGCTGCAGGTCTTTCCAGATTTAAAAAAAATGATGTCTTGTTACTGACTCACCAAATCCAGAATCCCTGGTAAGTAGACCCATATCAATATATTTGGCCTGTCTCCTTGGTTAAATATCCTTACAACCCATTCATACATGTATTCACCTGGTGTCTGCTAAGGTAAATTAGCAAAATTTTGTAATTATTTTACAGAGTAAGCTATTTTATCCTATGTCAAACTTTGCACTTACCTCTTTGAAGTAATCTGAAATCTAACCCTAGTTATAGGTCTTGTGGCAATAGGTTTGTGGTGGGGAATAGAGCTTGAGAAGAACTGGATCTCTTTATCTTGCAATCACTTCAGGTAACATCACAGATTATTTAAGCAAGGGAAGGTTAGCCTACCCAAAAAAGGAGAGCAAGGCATGGATTCATGCGAATTCAATAATCCAACCGCATCCTAATATATGCAATCACTCTTCAAACTTTTTTTCACGTGACAGATTTGGTGTTGACAGGAAATTTAAAATTTTAGGGCTACTATAGAAGTTCTCTGATTTTATGACCACGACTTGAACTGAGAGCTTGAAGTTCTGGACTTATTTTCCTTTTGTAACTGTTCCTATGCACTCAGAAAACATCCTTCCCCACCACATCTTCTGTCATCATTACTACACTTAAATTATCCTTAGAAGATTCCTTGGCTTTGGGTTTGGAATGATAGCCACTGATAGCTGATTCAACACATCATATAGCAAGGTAAATGAGACATCTCATGACTGGAGCCATGGCTGTCAAATCCTATGGACGTTTCATAACGCCCTCCTATGCAAGGAACTCTACAAATTGTGTGGGGTTACCAAGAGGCACTAATTCTATATTGCCTCATTTACAATTTGTGAGAAGACAGGGGACAGGTTAAAACAAGATAATTGCTATGAGTATAGCACCATGTGTTATT
The DNA here is from genome assembly GCF_000260355.1 of Condylura cristata. Classification (NCBI taxonomy): domain Eukaryota; kingdom Metazoa; phylum Chordata; class Mammalia; order Eulipotyphla; family Talpidae; genus Condylura; species Condylura cristata. The sequence continues at coordinate 2,278 of NW_004567840.1, read as the reverse complement.
ACTGAAGACAATATTGCATGGGGGTTAATCAGGCAGCCAGAGAACTTGTGTTGAATCTACCACTTTCCAACTGTTTTTAGACAAGTTATTTAACATCTGGTTAACATTCTTTTTAAAAGGAATCATAATAAGTTACTAAAGGTAAGGTTGTGAATTTCCTATTGCTTCTTGCAAGAGGCTCCATACGTATATCACCCCAGATACTGTGAGAATCATTTGTCATTGGATTTTGTCCTGGGACCAAAGTAGAACAAATTTGCACCACAGTCTGAACTTGTAATCCACATAAAGCTGTTAGCTAAAATAACAAAAACAAATGAAAAACTAAATAAGGTAAGCTGCTTTCTATCTCTGTTTCTACAAGCAATATAAAACAAATGAAACTAAGAAAGCTGATTTGTAAGTTTTTTATTCCCAGTGGAAACAGGGACGTGAAAATTAAGTCAACTGAGATTACAGAGAAATTAAGTTAAAGAACCACAATAAACTGGAAGTCTGTCCAGTTGTTTAGGGAATAGCATTCTAGCACACTCAATGTGGTATATGTTTACTTCACCTAAACCCGACCAGACATTCTGCCTCTGATAGAGGCAGGCAGTGTAAGAAGCAGCAACTTAGATTTCATCTTTGAGTGCATATCTTGACATGTCCCAAATCATTGGGATTTCAGAAATTACTGATTCGCAGGCCCCTGAATATTCACAGGCTTCAACTATTCCTTATCTAGGCATCTAAAGAACTTGCTACTTCTAGCTTAGTAGAACAATAAATACGATTAGTGTTGTGAGCCATTGTGATACCTTCTAGAATGCAACACAATCTTGCTTTCTATTTTTTTTTTAAGATTTTATTTATTTATTCGTACAGAACTGGGGTACAGGCCAGAGATGCAGAGGGTGAGAGGATTCACCAGAGACAGAGGTGGGTACAGAACAGGCAGATTGACGAAGTACACTGCTGAGG
>NW_004567840.1:0-544 GCF_000260355.1 Condylura cristata | reverse complement strand
AGAGCTTGAAGTTCTGGACTTATTTTCCTTTTGTAACTGTTCCTATGCACTCAGAAAACATCCTTCCCCACCACATCTTCTGTCATCATTACTACGATGACAGTATCAACCACAGATGATAATTTGATAAATTGTGATATCAATGAATACAATGTAATAGACACATTAGAAGGTGACCCCTTTCCCCCACCGGAGTCACACCATTGTTTAAGTGCTTATTGGTGTGAAAGTCATGCCTGGCACTTCCTTGTAACAAGTAGAATGCCAAGGGGGCACAGTGTTACCTCCATGATTATTTCATGCAGTATAAGACTGTCTTGGCTGAGGCTTTGAGAGGTTTGAAGATGTAAACTGCCATATTGTGAGGGGGGCATGATAGGGTCATGTACCATGAAGTTTCCAAAGGCCCCCAGCAGAGAAAGAGCCAGGGGAAAATAAGGGAGAACAAGTGTCATTGGATTTTGTCCTGGGACCAAAGTAGAACAAATTTGCACCACAGTCTGAACTTGTAATCCACATAAAGCTGTTAGCTAAAATAACAAAA
>NW_004567839.1:1725-2236 GCF_000260355.1 Condylura cristata | reverse complement strand
AGCCGGGAACAGTGCCGTGCACCCCACACCCCCACTGCTGGGGATCGCCACCCCGCCGGCTCTCCCTGGCCGGCAGCTGGGCGGGCGCCGGCCGTGTCTGACAGGGCCGCTGCAGTCTGGGGTCTGGGCCACCTGGGGTCCCTGCAAACTGGGGTCCTCGTGCACCACAGAACTGAGCGGAGACTTAGCTCTGAGGAGGCCCATCGGCAGCGGCAGGGCTGGGGTGCAGGGTGGGTTGGCCTGCGGCCGCGAGGGGCGGGCGTTGGGGGGCGGGGTCCCCCCGTAAATCTCATCCAGGGCCGCGCTGGGCCGCCATGGCCGTGCCCGGAGTCCGGGGGGGCAGCACCCGTTCCCACCACTGGACACCACGGCCGCTTTCCGCGGCGGAGGCCGGGCTCCGGGGGTGGCAGAGCTGTCTCCCGCTGACCCCGGCCGCGGGTCTCGGGGACCCGCCGCTCCGCTCCCCCGCTGTGTCTGGGCCCTCACCCCCACCCGGCCACCCCAGCTGCTG
>NW_004567839.1:0-497 GCF_000260355.1 Condylura cristata | reverse complement strand
CTGCCGTGACTCTCCTCCTGGATCTAACGCTCAAGGCTAGTGAGGGCCTGGGGGCGGGAGCGCGTGCTCCCTGGCCGCGGGGGAGGCTGCCTGGGGACGGCGAGCGTGCGCGGCTGTGCGGGTGCGTGGAGCAGTGTTCAGGTGTGTGCAGGGTGCGCAGGGGTGCGCAGGTGGTGCAGGTGTGCACAGGTGTGTGCAGGGGTGTGCAGGGGTGTGCAGAGGTGCGCAGGGGTGCACAGAGGTGTGCAGGGGTGCACAGGGGTGTGCAGGGGTGTACAGAGGTGTGCAGGGGTGCGCAGGTGGTGCAGGTGTGCACAGGTGTGTGCAGGGGTGTGCAGAGGTGCGCAGGAGTGTACAGAGGTGTGCAGGGGTGCACAGGGGTGTGCAGAGGTGCGCAGGGGTGTGCAGGGGGTGCACAGGGGTGTACAGAGGTGCGCATGGGTGTACAGAGGTGTACAGGGGGTGCGCAGGGGTGCACAGAGGTGTGCAGGGGTGTG
>NW_004567838.1:2364-3411 GCF_000260355.1 Condylura cristata | reverse complement strand
CCACTCTATCTCTGGTGACTCCTCTCATCCTCCACAACTCCAGCTTGCACCCCAGTTCTTGTATAAATAAAAATAAATCTTACAAAAATAAAAGTATAACACAAGATCCAAATTTGTGAATGTTATCCACAGAAAAATACAAAGTCAATGTCATTCTAGTCAATACTCCTGAAAATAAATTCAAGTATATCCTTTATCACCCCCAAATAATTCAATTAGTATTATATATAAACATCAGATACATCTTTATATTGTATTGCTTTACTGTGGGCTGTTTTGGGGTTTGGTACATATATACAAGCATTTCTGTTAACTATACATCTAGGTATTAAACTGTTCAGTTACACTTTAGTGACTTTAGTGGATATTGCCAAAAGTATTCCAAAGTGATTATTCTAATTTATTCTAGTTGTCCATCCAGTAGCAGGTTGAAAGTTTCTGTTATTCCCCTCCCCTCCCCCCTCCCTCCCCACTCCCTTCCTTCTTCCCTCCCTCCCTCTCTTCCTTCCTTCCTTCCTGGAAGAAGAGAGCCCCTTACAGTGTTCATGGGTGCTTCCCTGCGAATAGTGATATAGAGCATTTCCTCACATTATTTATTAGCCATCTGAACATTCCTTTATGATACAACTTTTGAAAAAAATACATGGAGTAGTTTTATGACTTAGGGCTGGGAAAAACTTTTTAAACAGAACACAAGAAGGCTATCCGTAAGGGAAGAGTAAGATAAGTTGTCTTCCTTAAAATGTGATTGTCCTGCTCTTCAGAGGACATCAGAAAGGAATTCAACAGCAAGTTCCTAAATGTGAAATTGGTTGTGATCGCATTCAGAATGCTTCCGGAGTCTTGAAAGTCAGTAGAAGAAATAAGACCAATGGTCAATGCAAAAGTGGGGAAAGACTTGCATTAAACTTTTATATTGTGAAATATGAGACACAAATATTGTTGACAGTATTTCCTGTATAATTACATATCTTTAATACAGATATAGAAAACAAGATATAGGCTTCTCATTAGGTAAACTGAATCACTTCATTGGTTTCCAAATTT
>NW_004567838.1:0-472 GCF_000260355.1 Condylura cristata | reverse complement strand
TCAACCCAAATGCCCAAAAGTGGGTGACTGGATTAAAAAGATGTGGTACATACACACAGTGGAATATTACTCAGTAACCAAAAAAAATAAATAAATAAACACATGCCTTTTGCAGCAACATGGATGGAGCTGGAAAAGATCATGCTTACTGAAATAAACCAGAAAAAAAAAAGCAAAAATACCAGATGGTTTCACTCATAGAAGGAGTATAAAGGACCAGGGGAGAAAATAATATGAACGACTATATACCAGAGATATTTTACGGGGGTGGAGAGGGGAATGGGCTCAAAAATGGTGGGGGGAAGTGACTGGACTATAGTGATGGCACATGGGTGATTTGGTGATAGGAAGCCCACAGGTATTACAACTGAGATGGAAAAAGGCACAAAATGATGTTAAAATAAACTGTTATATTATTTTTTAAAAAAATGGGAAAGAGGGCCCTCCCTGGTGGCGCAGCTGGTTAAAGCAC
>NW_004567837.1:2696-3414 GCF_000260355.1 Condylura cristata | reverse complement strand
ACATACATAAAAATATTCAACTCAATACTCAAGGTGCATTAAACAAAGTAAACATTACAGTCCATATCTTGACGCTTTATAATTACAGATGGTGGTCACATTAATCTCTTTTAGAACATTTTATAGATATGTTGAAAATAAGTGTGACAGCTTAAAACATTTTGAGATCTCAGAATTAGATACCTGGAGCATGTTCTGTGAGAGAGCTGCATTCTTCTCGTGGACCATCACTGCTCAATCCTCCCACCAAAGAAACACCAGCAAGTTGTTGTGAACAGATATAAGTGTTTTTCGTCTCACAGGGTTCATACAAAACAACACCGTCTGGGCTGTATGTTATGCATTTATTTGAGTTTATAGTTCGAGATCTGTAAAAATGATAAAATGTGGGAAAAGGAAATGAGAATGTTTAGTGATATTTCTAATTTAATAGAACGTTTTAAAGCTTTGATTGAGACCTTACACACTGAGTCACTATATATATATATAGTCACAGTTCATCACAATTTCAGAGTAGGAATAGGATTAAAGCTCAGTTATTATCTCTATAATCTAGTACACTGAGACTGGGATTCTTTTCTTTGGCTTTTGTTATTTATTTAAAAAAGATTTTATTTATTTGTACGTACAGAGATAGGGTAAGGCCAGAGGAGCAGTGGCCATGAAGGATTCACCAGAGACAGAGCAGGGAGCAGAGCAGGCTGATCTACAAAGTACA
>NW_004567837.1:0-2122 GCF_000260355.1 Condylura cristata | reverse complement strand
AGCCACTTCAGCATGAGTTCCATCCTCGCCTGCCCCAGAGGTGACCCACATGGCACAGCAGACCTCTCCTGACCCGCCCGCTGCTCCCCTCAGCAGTGTACTTTGTAGATCAGCCTGCTCAGCTCCCTGCTCTGTCTCTGGTGAATCCTGTCACCACCCCTGTGCCTCTGGCCTGTACTCCAGTTATATATGCATAAATAAATAAAACTTAAAAAAAAAGATTATCTTAGCTATATCTTCCGAGGAAATCCAAGAATATACTATTAAAGAACAGAAACGCCCTTGATCCAAAAACTTACAGATCCAGGGACAAGACAGATGAGCCATTCAGCCACATCCAGGTTCTGAGTTCTGCACTGTAGGTGATGCCAATCCAGTAAAAGTATGTGTTTAACTTCATAAAATCCTGTTTAGAAACAGAAACTAGTTATTTTAATTTATATTTAATCTGGATAACATACTAAAAAAATTACTTTCCATCATCAAATTCAACATTTTCCAGCACAAAAACTGATATATATTTTTTTAACATTTTATTTAGGAGATAATCACACATCTTCCATGTCCCCACATATCAGGCCCATTCACTTCTGGAAAATTACTATAAAATCTACAATCTACACAGAATGAAAAAAAAATACATAAATGGAGCTAGAAGATCCATGGAACACTTCCTTTGCAGGGCACAAACATTCAAATTGTTTCTACATTTACATATGAAGGGTTGAATTTTGGTGTATAATCTTCATAACTTATGTTGGCCCAGATTCTGCATGTAACTAGAGATACATTTCACTTTTTCTTAAAATTGGATAGTTCTAACCCAACTGGGTAGAATAGATAGTTATGATGATACATTTCACATTCATTCTACATCCAAAATGATGGCAAAATATTGAGAATTACATAATAAATTACAAAATCAAGCAAAGGGAAAAAAGTAAAAATATTTAATTCCTTTTTAAATAAACCTATTATATCTTCTTTTTATTCTTTCTAAAATATCTCTTGAATTTGATTTGACATTACTTTAAATTTTATTCTACTGCTATAACTCATTGGCAAATGTCATCAGATTATATAATAATTGTTTTAAGTTATATTCTATTAGTATCAGACCATTTTCTTAGTTTTGAAAACATTTAATAAACCACAATTATATTCATACCAATTCATTTCCATTGTGCATCTGAAGTAGAGTAGAATTATGAGACTCACAGAAATTCCTACTTTCATTCCAAGTTTTCAATTCACTGGAAATGAAGTAACAGTTGCATTGATATCCGACCCATCTTTCTGGGCAAGAACTATTCACATAACCTATAGGGAAATAACACATAAATGTTGTCTCTGGATATTGTACTTCAGTACTCCTTACTCATTCAAAATTATCTGTTTATTTTTAATTTTTCTATAAATTTGAAAATCTGAGCAAAAATTTGAATATCTAGATAAAACTATTTTTTTTTTCAATTTACTTTTTCCTCTATTTTGGAGTAACTAGATCTTGGAAAAATTGGGTCCTAGAAGTATATAAAGGAATAAAACATTTTAGCACTATCCTCAGTGACAGGCATCATAACATATGGTAGGCATGCAAATCTTTGCAAAATGAGTGGTTGTAATGAGGGGGTCTCTGTGGGTATGGAATGAAAAGATAAAAATCAAAGGTTAAAAATTTCCAGTTAGAACATGAAAAAATTATGAAGATCTAGTTCTCAATACTATAACTGTAGTCAGAAATGCTATACTGTTGCTATGTTTTGAAAAAAAAAAAGGAGTAGATCTTAATGTTCTCACTACAAAGATAATTATGAGATGCATGGTAATTATGAGATGCAATAGAGATGTTAGCTATACTATGCTGTCATCACATTACAATAAGTTTATCAAATTAAAACTTTCTGAGTCTTAAACTTACACAATGTTCTTGTCAGTTGTATTCCATTAGCTAGAAAAAAATGAAACTAAAGAGGATAAATATGAAGTGAACTATGATCACAGAAGACGTTGAGACAATTTGGAGAATATTTGGATAAAGTACATTAAAAATTGTTCTTGTTGCTGACTCACTGGATACAATTTAGATATGCTGAAAGCTATGCATTTAATTATGAGTCAT
>NW_004567836.1:0-3473 GCF_000260355.1 Condylura cristata | reverse complement strand
CCTTTGTTCGGCCACCTTCCTCCATGCACCAAATGTGCCTGCCTGTGTGGAAGCGAGTGTGTGTGCATGCGTGCGTTGTAGGTCAATTAGGCCCCAATAAAACTTGGAGGAAAAAAAAATACAAGAAATGTAAAAAATAAATAAATAGAAGTGCAAGCACACACACACACACACACACACCATGAACAGATACAGCCAAAAAAGCACCTTTGAGGGCTTGGCCTACTTTCCCTATCTCTCGCCTCTCCAGCTAGTACAGACAGGTGTGTGCTGAGAAGGATACAGGCCCCGTTTGAAGCCTTGTGATAAGAGAAGCCGGGAGACAGGCTGGGGAGAAGAAACAGAAATATTGATCTCAGTTGCTGACAGGTTTCACTGAAGGATCCAGTAGCAGGAAAGGCTGAGCCCAGGCAGAGAAGTTTACGCTCTCCAGTGCAGAACTCAAAGGCAGCAGAATCCTGATTAAAACTCTTCCTTGTGTTCACCGCCTCCCCATCCTGTTTCCTCCACTGGAACCCTCGGACTTTGAGGGGCTGTTGTGCCTTGTGCATGCAGGGATCTTTCCTGTCTCTGGGTCCCCCACACCCCTGTTCTGAGTCTGCTGAGAAATGGCTCCCTTCCAAGACCCGTGTCCAACAGACTTTCCCTGTGAGCTCGCTACCTCCAGAGCCAGAGGACTCTCCCCCTGCGGGCCTTCAAGGGTACGACTGGAAGAGTGACCCCCACACTCTCTGTCAGGATTATTTGTTCACTTGTCTCCCCAGAGAGATGGCAGGCCCTGTAGGCCCAGAACAAAGTCAGTGCTTTGTGATTTCTTACTGAATGAATGGACAGAAGAACTGAAGATGGAAAAAATCTACCAGAGTCATCGGATTATAGTCTTAAATCGTCTTGGTGGAAATCTGTTTAAAATGTATTCCACATCCACCATTTCTCAAAACATAATTAAATTTTTCTCATACTCATCATTTTGAGCAGCCGCTAGAGCGATGGTTTTCCCTCCCCAGGAGGCATGAGAATTTGGGGGAGGCGGGTTAAAACACAGAATCCCACACCCGACCCGAACTCCAGTCACAGGCTGGGAGCGGTGCGAGGTTCTGCTTGTCTGACAAATTCCCAGGGGTGTGCTGCTGCCCTCAGGGGGTCACGCTTTGAGAACTCAGGTACAAGGCGAGACCGCCCCAGTCCTGGGTCTCTGAAAGAGGAACGGAGAGGGGTGGTGTCGACCGCACTACTTTGTCACGCGGTGTTTGCCTCCCGGCTTTGTTTCCTTTCTTTCATCAGGTCGTTTCTCAGTGACATCAAAAGCTGTGTTCTGTGCGTCCAGCTGCGGTCGTTCACCCGGACGGTGTGTTGCCTGTTGCAGGGAACGTGAGGTGTGATGACCGCAGAAGGACGGGGACTTACCGTTTTAGTGGAGAATGAGCCTGTCCTGCGGGGAGCAGAAGAACCCCTCAGGAGGAGGGAAATTAAGTAAAGGCGTGGGCGTGCTGAGAATTAAGAACTTCATTCAGTGTAACAAGAGGCATTCAACGTGTAGGTTATGTCCCCTGACCCAGCAGCTCTTGCCAAGGCTGCGTATCAGGGATTCAGGGTGGCTTTTACAGCCGAGGATGCAGCCAGCCCCAGAAATAATGTAATGGGGAACAGTCAACAGTATGTCTCAGCTGGGGAGAAGAGATAATATCTAGTGCTGGGATTTTATGAGGAGTGTGTTCAGGGAATACTGAAGCGGCCAGGAGTGAGAGTGCAGTCACCACATGGCGCCCGGAGCTGATGCAAGCTGGGAGCTGATGCATCCTGTTTGATGATGCAGGGGCCTGTCCCCTTCTGGAATTATAAAGATCCTACTCAGGGAACTTGAGTTCTGTTGCCAGATCTAGCATTTATGCACCCCAAATTCAGACCCCATTGTAATGAATACCCTTGCTGTTATTTTCTTGACATACACCTTACTTCTTTCCCTTTCTCTGCTTTTTTTCTAAGAGCTTTATTTTCAGGACATACTCCATAAATCTCTGGATCCAAGGTTGGGTTTGGATAGGGCTAAGTAGAGCATTTCTGCAGCATGGTGGCTGATTTAGGAGTGAGCACATGGCATGAGATAGGCAAGACCAAGAGAGCTGAGCTACATAATTTTGATGGAGTTACAAGCAAGAGGCTTTCATGCTGCCAGGGTTACTAAGAAGATAAAACGCTAGCTCTCAGTCATTAGCGACCATTTTTGCCACTAAGGGAACTCACCTGGGAATGAAATAGAGCGGAGAGATGAAGAAAACTTGCAAACGACACTGTTCAGAGCTCCTAGATCCAGCCATGCCTGAAGCTTTAATCCTGAGATTAATTTTGTGAGCAATGAATCCATGTTTTGCTTTTTACTACTATGAATAAGACTACAGAACGAGAATCCTAATATGCCATATTCCAAGACTCTTTCTTTTTCTCTCATATTGTAACTCCTAGACCTGGCTGTATAACAGAATATCTAAGGAGCTTTATAAAAAATCCAAATTCCCTAAAAATTTAGGTTCAGTCAGCCCAAGGAAAGACTAAAAATCCAGTTTTTAAAGTTTCCCAGTGTAGACATTGGATGAAAGTGGCCCAAAGGTACAGACTTCTACTTTGTAGGTTAACGGGATTGAGGATGTAATGTACAAGATAACTATAGTTAATGCTGCTGTGATTTGAATGTTGCTGAGAATCCTTAAAGTTCTCACCTCAAGAAAAAGCACGTTTTTTTTTCTATGTGAGATAATGAGTGTTAGCTAAAATAATTGTGACGATCATTTGGCTACATATGTAAGTCAAAACATCATAATACATATATACATGTACATATACAGTGCTGTAGGTCAATTATACCCCAATAAAACTGAAAAAAAATTGCAAGAAAGAAATGCAAAAAACTAATAAAAATAGAAGAGAGTGGGGAGGGAGCACGTGGAGGGTGGTGCTCTGTGGAGGCATCAGCATACGGGAGGGGTCCTGCTTCCCAAATGCTCACAGTGCTGGAAGTCGCATCAGCACAACGAAACATTAAACAAACCAAGTGCCCAGTTCCACGAGCTTCTAACAGAGTTAGACTGAGGAGAAACCTGTGGCAAACTGCTGCTGACCTCTCTGAGTCACTGCTTTTCTTTCTTTCTTTACCTGCGCAAGAAAGAGGATGGGATGGTTTTTGTTTTTTTGTTTTTTGTTTTTTTAATTTTATAACAGTTTATTTTTACATCATTTTGTACATTTTTTCCCCATCTCAATTGTAATCCCCGCGGGTTTCCCATCACCATGTCACCCGTGTGCCATCACTATAATCCCGTGCACTTCCCTCCCCCCCAACCTCCTGTTTTTGATCCCATTCCCCACTCCACCCCCGCAAAATGTCTCTGGTCTATGGTTGTTCATTATTTTTGTTATTTTCTTGCCTGGTCCATTATACTCCTGCTATGAGTGAAACCATCCGGTATTTTTCTTTC
>NW_004567835.1:1761-2441 GCF_000260355.1 Condylura cristata | reverse complement strand
CTCGGGCCACTGAAGCGAACGGGCTGGGCGGTCGGAGGGGCGGGCGGCCGTGAGGGTCCCCAGGAGCGTGTTCATCCGCGAACAGGCCACTTCCAGTTTCATCCGAATTAAACGAGTTCTTCTGTGAGGCTCGCAGTGATTCCGCACGAGGGCGCCCACCCAGGGGCGCCGCCCTCAGAGCCCAGGGCCGGAGCGGGGGCGGCCCGGCGGCCCAGGCTGTGCTGGCCGTGGCACCCTGAACCCCTGTGGGGGGCTCCCCGGCAGGTCCCCCCTGGGATGCCCAGAACTGGGGGGAGTGAGGGAAAATGAGGCAGTTCAGTGGCTCGCTCAGGGCAGACTGAGGGGTACCCAGCGCCCCCAAACGTGCCCACTCTCCAGCGGGTTCTGCCACTTGCTGCGGCAAGACGGGACATAGCCCGACGTGAGACCTTGACACGGTCACGGCACCTCACCCGGCGGGCGGTCAGAGAGCGAACAGCGTTAAAGTTCCCCAGAGAAACGCCCCTCGTGGGCAGATGCCCCCCAAGCAGGTGGGCCCAAGCGGGGCCACAGCCCTCAAAGCCTGCCCACGTCTAAGGCCCCTCTTGGCGGGCCCACAGGCGGGCAGCGGGCAGCGGGCCGGGCCGGCCGGGGGAGGGGGCAGGGGGGAGCCGGACTGTGAGGGAGGTGGCCTGGGCCTG
>NW_004567835.1:0-581 GCF_000260355.1 Condylura cristata | reverse complement strand
CTCCCGAGCCAAGGCAGGGCGTTGTCCGGGACAGCGCAGGGGCGCAGGGGCTCGGGGCCGGCAGCCGGGATGCGCGGGGGCGGGTCTTTGAAAGAAGGCCGGGCGTTTGGTAGGCAGCCAGGAAGGCAGGTGCCCACCTCACCTCCCGGGCACTTCGGGGAGCCGAGGCCCTGGCAGCCCAGGGAGGACAGGCGCCCCGTAGCGGGGCGATGGAGGCCCGAGCCCCAGGCGGGAATCCCGCTGAAGCTCATGAAGTGCTTTGCGCAGGACTGGCAGCCGCGCCACAGACCAGCCCGAGCTCGCAGGGGCTCCTGGGCGGCTGGGGGGGGGGCCGTGGCGCCCGCTCGGGCTGGATCCTGCCTGAATCTGCCGCCCCACTGGAGAGCTGGCAGTGATACGGTCAGCCCTGGACAAAGAGAAAAGCAAGTCCCCGCCCTGGCAGGACAGCACCGAAGGGCTTTTATTTTGAGGAAGGGGCAGGGTGCTTGGGAGTGGACACAGGGCCAGGTAAGCCTGGTGCCGGCCAGGGCCTGGGGCCCAGGGCCACCGGGAGCAGCAGCAGCAGCAGCAGCCCCCCCCCC
>NW_004567834.1:2569-3230 GCF_000260355.1 Condylura cristata | reverse complement strand
AGCGGGCGGGTCAGGAGAGGTCTGCCACGCCATGTGGTCACCTCCGGGGCAGGCGGGAATTGAACTCATGCAGAGGTGGCTTTAACTTCTCAGTGCTGTGTTTTAACTCACTGTGCCACCAGGGAGGGCCCCAATACTGATAGTTTTTAAGAAAGATCCCAGGCTTCCACAACTAGATGTATCACAGCCCTTTGGCAGGGCTCGCCTTCATGAGCCTGCCCGGTTCCCTCCCGTGATATAAGGAGCATCTGGAAATCTGAGCAGCACTACCGGCCTGCACCCTGGCGATCACCTCCCGCTACCAGTCTCCCCACTGCAGTCCCAATTCTCCCTACTGCAGTTCTCACTATCCCAATGGCATCTTCCCTGTCCCCTGCTCCGCTTTTAAGGCCGTGGCATTTACTCTCTGTGAAGTCCTAGGACTGACAATCTTTTTATTTTAGCTGTTTTCCACTTTATCAATAAGGGGAACATGCATTTTCAAAAGACATTTTTTTAAAAGATTTACTTATTTATGCATACAGAATTGGGGTACAAGCCATTCTCTGGTGAGAGGATTCACCAGTGACAGAGTGGGGAGCAGAACAGGCAGATCACGAAGTACACTGCTGAGGGGAGCAGCGGGCGGGTCAGGAGAGGTCTGCTGCGCCATGAGTGTCAG
>NW_004567834.1:0-1104 GCF_000260355.1 Condylura cristata | reverse complement strand
GTTCTGTTCCCCACTCTGTCTCTGGTGAAGCCTCTCGCCGCTCCTGAGCCTCTGGCCTGTACCCCAGTTCTGTATACACAAATAAATAAATCTTTTAAAAAAATAAAAAAAAATTTATTTTAATTGAAGCAGTATTAGGAGACACCCACAAAGCATTGCCACTGTAGTTCGCTGACCCCCAAACCACCTCCAGCCCACCATTCCCTCCAGCTCACTGACTCTGCCTCTTTTTATTCCGTGACTCACAATTTCTGTGCACCAATGCTTTGCAAACCCTCCATTTTTTGATGCTCATTTGAAAAATAATTACGCAGGTATTCTTTTATTGTGGTTTCTTTCTATATGTTTACCATTCAACAGACAGAGTTTTGGGGTGCATCTTCCTTAATGCCTCTGAAGAGTGTCTTTAATTACTAGGAGGATTTTCTGACAAACTAACCACCATCTTTACCATCCTCATTATAGCAGAAGTAGCATTCTCAGCACTATCCTCTTAATCATTATTATGACCCTGATCCTGTATATTTTCACTATTCTACAATTAAAGAGCCTTTTCATTCAAGATCTCCTTTGACCATCACAACAGAGTTACGAAATAACATGGACAGACATGACTATCCCACATTACAGATGGAGAAAAGCACTTGTGAGTACATGGCCTATGGTGTCTACCACACAAGGTTATTGAAGGTCAAATAGGGGAAAGTGAACGAATGATTTGCCATTTGCTGCTTCTTGAGAGATTCCAGGTGTATGTCAAAGGACACGTCCACATATATTCCACAAAATGGTCAAACATGAGTCTTCCTGACAGGACATCCACTGGTCAGAGGATTTTGTGAAAGGTCATATACTATAGTCAGAACTTAGATTTACAAAACATATTAGTGTGTTATAAGCACTGAGAAAACCTGAAGGACAGAAACTGGTTCAACTTTTACCTATGGCTCCTCAGAATTAGTTTGAAAAAACAACTGAAGAGCTACCTCCTAGATAGTGCCAGCTATTGGTCAGAATATTTCTTTTCCTGTCTTTATTATTTATTTATTTTTTTAAAAGATTTTATTTATTTATTTATACAGAACTGAGGTACAGGCCAGAGAT
>NW_004567833.1:2190-3437 GCF_000260355.1 Condylura cristata | reverse complement strand
TTTGATTTTGCTCTTTTCCTCCCAGATTTGTCTGGCCATCTTTTACCCTTTTCCATGGGTCCCGGCCACAAGGTGCTTTGGTCTTATGGCGGGCTTTCAGGCCTTGCTTTGGACCAACCCCTTTTGGGTTGACTTTTGCCCACGAGGGGATGGGCAACTTCAGGTGTTTGGTTTAGACATTACATTCTTTGTGTTCTGTATTGTATACTCACTGTAATAAAGTCCCTTTTTATTAAAGTTTTGTATGTTTTATCTTGTTGCAGTGGATGGCAGAACCCACTTAGAGCAGGCAGGTTTGGGGCTTCAGGGGTGCCCTTCACTCCCTGTCCTGTAACAGCTTCTAGGCCCTGTGCTGGATGAAACAGATGTGGGTGAGAGACCTGTGGGGAGATTGACTATGGCAGCTTTTATTTAATTTTGATTTTGCTCTTTTCCTCCCAGACTTGTCTGGCCATTTCTGACCCTTTTCTATGGGTCCCAGCCAGAAGTTGCTTTAGGCTGTGGCAGGCTTCAGGCCCTGCTTTGGGCCAATCCCTTTTAGGTAGACTTTTACCCACGAGGGGGTGGGTAACTTCAGGTGTTTGATTTAGAAATTATATTCTTTGTCTTCTCTGTTTTGTACACTCATTGTTTTAAAGTTGCTTTCCATTAAAGCTCTTATGTCTTGTCTTGATGCGATGGATAGCAGGCAGGTTTGGGGGTTCAGGGGTGCTCCTCTCTCCCTGCCCTGCAACATTACGTCCTTATATATAGAATATCAAGTTAATACTTGCACAAGGCAGTTTGTAAGAGTTTAGGTGTGCTGCCATCCCAGTTTGATTAAAATTTTACTTTTGTGTGCATGTGTATGAAGTACACAGAGTAAAGTAAAGAATTGTAAAATAGCTCATGAAATTGAAGTTTATTAAAGTAAGAAAAATTCACTGGATAGTTGAAGAAAATAACCTATTTTAATTAAATAAGCCAAATCCAACAGATGGAGAAAGGAATGCAGGAGAGGCATCACAAGATTGAGTCACACAAAGGGGATGGGGAGAAGGGACTAGTGCAGCAACTGACACAGCCATAATATCAAGGTCAACCCCTGCCCAGGATGCCCCTCAGATGCCTGAATATCTGTAGGAGGTCCCAGCAGATAGCAGACTGTTGGGGGCTGTGAAGCTCAAATCCAAAAGGTGAAAGATAAGGACATGTAGATAAAGACTATCAGGAATCTCAGATTTTATTCCAAGACAACAAACCTAGGC
>NW_004567833.1:0-535 GCF_000260355.1 Condylura cristata | reverse complement strand
CTTTAGCTTCTTAGTGCTGTGCTTTAACCTGCTGCACCACCAGGGAATGCCCCAAAGCTATTTTTTAATGCTAATATCACCTCGTGTTCTTTAAGGCTACCTTCTGTAGCTAAGGAGTAATTTTGTAATGCAATAATTCCAGTATATAGCTTTAAGAAAAGCATAAGGTGATGTTAGTATTAGAGCTGAACTTGGATTTCAGGCACTTTTTGCAACTGCAGGGAAAAGTAGAATCAGTTGAGACAAACTGTCTCAAGCATATAGACATGTTTGGTTAGTTATATGCATTTTAGCTATGCAGAAAATTAAATTTTTATTTAATCGAAGAGATCACCAAAAATGCAGCATACTTTCAGCCTAAGACTAATTTATTCACCCCCAATCTGTAATAATTAAAAAAATACTGTAAGTGAAATAATTTATGTGAAAGAATACCTTCTTTAAGTGAAATAATTTATGTAAAAGTTATTTAGTAATACTGTCATTCATTTAAAATTTTCTACTTCCTAGATACATTTGCATATTCTTATCAAAT
>NW_004567832.1:2459-3506 GCF_000260355.1 Condylura cristata | reverse complement strand
AAAAAAAAAAGAATAAGACTGTCTTCAGGGCAATTGTTCTTAGAAATACATCTCAAAGTGGACATGTGAAGATGATGAGGCAGCATGAGAGAAGTCTGGAATCTCAGTTTTATGCCCTGTTTATTGAGGCCCCTCCTGACTCATGAAAGGGGATTAGGTGGAGTCCAGCACATAGTAGGTATTTAACAAGTACCAAATGAACAAATGGATGACTAGAAGGGTGACATAAAACATGTTCTTTCCATTTTAGTGAATTCACAGTAGTGGACTTCCAACAGTGGAGAAAGAAGAAACAATATTTGTTCACCTGTTGTCCTGTAGAGATAAACTTGAGGAGGCAAAAATGATTTTCTAAAGATTATTTTCCTAGAACCTTACATCACTGACATTTAGAATCAATGAACATCAATACTGGAAAGGACCTTCTATCCAGAAGTTATTTTTTTTACATATCTACAATTTACATTTTTTTTCACAATTTTTTACATATCTATAATTTAGCCCTGAAAGTCTCCAAACTTAAGTGTTTTCTGAGAATGCAGTAGAATATTAAGGGGTGTTCTTTGGAGGAAGGTTTCGTATTACAACACACTTGTGAAGCAACATGGTTGTCGGCAGAAGCAATTAAGCTTCTTTACTACAGGACTTTTCACAGTCTCATTAGCTACTGTTCATTGTAAATCTCTAAGGGGCAATATTGTGGAGAGTGGTGAGTGGTTAGTAACCATTTCTAACAAGGATCTTTTCTTATTTTTTGGTTTCTCCTTTTTCAAAGATTTTTGATAAATACTTTTGCCCTAGAACAAAATTATGCATATATATATAATAAAATACATGTCTAACTATTACACACAAAAGTATCTATTCTCTTTCCTTGCTTTATCAAGCTCTTTCCTTCCATTGTCCTAAAATTACAGTAAGGTATATTAGTTGTCCCTAAATTATTTAATGAAATACAAATTAAAATAGCAACATAATTCTTTGTAACTAGTCAAGATCATTCTTATTTTTATGTGGAATAATGACAAGATAAAAAAGAGGCAGGGC
>NW_004567832.1:0-879 GCF_000260355.1 Condylura cristata | reverse complement strand
TCACCGCCCCTGAGCCTCTGGCCTGTACCCCAGTTCTGTATGCACAAATAAATAAATCTTTAAAAAAAAAAAATCTGCTGACTAGGAGCATAAAGGACCAGGAGGAAAAAAATAATTATACAAGATACATTTTACGGGGGTGTAGGGGGAATGGGATAAAAAATGGTTAATGAAGACATTTTATGGGGGTGGAGTGGAGAATAGGATCAAAAATGTGCACTGGACTATGGTGATGGCACACGGGTGATTTGGTGATGGGAAGCCCACAGGGATTACAACTGAGATGGAAAAATAAAGTAAATTATTAAAATAATTATATTAAAATAAAAATATAAAATATATTTTATATATTATATTAAATAAAATAAATTTAAAAATTATTATTTTTTATTAAAATAAAGTAAATAAAAAATCTGCTGATTATGAAGGAAAGGCCAGACGATGTCCTTCACTCTGTTTTAGAATCCATTGTCCCCTTCTGGTAGCATAACCAGTGGCCGAAGCCGTAAACTATTATTATCAGTAGGACTATCCAACAATCCATTTCAGACTTTGAAAAGATGGGATTATGACAGTTTCTATCGATGGATATTAAACCCTGGGAGGGTGGTAAAAAGAAGTAAGAGGAGACTCAGAATTGCAGAGGCCAACCTGGTTTACCAAAATCTTAGCAAGTAACACAAAAGCCTCCCAGGCTAGTTAGTGGAGGCAAGTAATTCAGACTCAGTTCAAACAAAGTTGCAAAGATTTGTACAAGTTAAGATTCTATCCATATTACACAATCCTGTTATAGTTTAAAAAAAAGGCCCTCCCTGGTGGCGCAGCGGGTTAAAGCACAGCACTGAGAATCTAAAGCAGCCTCCGCATGAGTTCGATTCC
>NW_004567831.1:0-3567 GCF_000260355.1 Condylura cristata | reverse complement strand
AAAAAAAAAATATGTGCACCGTTTGTGGATTTATACAGTCTTCCAGCTCCTTGATTTTCTTCAAATTATGTAGGAAAACTATATTTTCACTACTTCAGTTTATTAAATTCCTGTGGTCTTTATTTCTTTCATTCCTGATGCCATTTTTCCTAGCTAAAAGTGCCCTTTCTCTAGTTCTAAAATGAATGTGACACTAAAAAAGCTCAAATGAATCGATAAGGTTTTTTTTCTAAAGATTTATTTATTTATGCTTACAGAACTGGGGTACAGGCCAGGGGTGCAAGGGCAGTGAGAGGCTTCACCAGAGACAGAGTGGGGCGCAGAACAGGGAGATCCACAAAGTACAGTGCTGATAGAAGCCTTGGGCTGGTCAGGAGAGGTCTGCTGCGCCATGTGGGTCACCTCCGGGGTGGCTGCAGTGGCTTTATCTTCTTAGTGCTGTGTTTTAACCTGCTGCGCCACTAAAATAAGTTTTTATGAAAGTGAATGAGAAGAAACTGGGACAAGCAGGACTGGCTTTGTGTCCTCGTTGAGCTCTTTGCTTTGAGCAAGTCATGGATTTGTTGAAAATGAACTTCTAAGCAAGGTTGTCCTGGTCTAGAGATTGTCAGGGAATTCTTTCACCTTCAATGCTCTGCCATCCTAGATCATGGTCAGCGTTAGACTTTCGAGTATTAGATGATATTGAATGCAAATAGCTCTTTGAGTCATCTTTCAAAAGACTATATTTCAGAAGAGCAAAACAATTGACCAGAGGAGTCAGGGTTCTTCACAAACTTCCTGGGGTGAAGCAATAAGTTTGGAGGAATTCTGGACTGGCCTGTTCGAGGGATTTTAAGAAATAATACTACCCCTCCTGTTTTCACATTTTTGGTGTATTCCTAGAACAATAGCAGATGAATTCGTGGAATGTGAGTGTGTTAACATCATAAGGAAACTTTCATTTTTCCCTTCTGGTGAAATTTAAGAGAGGTTGCTTTGGCCTTGGAAATTATTGATTTTGTTTAAGCCTTACGTTGTGAAATACTTAACTAGTGAGTTTCAGATTGAATTAGGAGACATGAGGGCTAGAGCTGGCATTTTGGTAACTATTAAACTCAGTTTGGCTACAAGAGGTATCTGAGTTTTCCTATTTTCCTAAACATTATGTTTCTAAAATGGAAGAATGATTTCAGGCACTTCGGTGTGAAAAGTCATTTGTTTCAAACAAGTGACAGCAAGTCACTGGCTCCCATATGAATATATAAATATAGATGCCCTATGATACTCCAATTTATTTATTTATTTTTTAAAGATTTATTTATTCATACAGAACTGGGGTACAGGCCAGAGATGCGGAGGGTAAGAGGATTCACCAGGGACAGAGTGGGGAGCAGAATAGGCAGATCGGTGAAGTCCACTGCTGAGGGGAGCAGCGGGCAGGTCAGAAGAGGTCTGCCGCACTATGTGGTCACCTCCGGGGAAGGTGGGAATCGAACTCATGCGGAAGTGACTTTAGCTTCTTAGTGCTGTGCTTTAACCCGCTGCGCCACCAGGGAGGTCCCAATACTCCAATTTATTTTAAAGATATTAGCCAGATTTTTCTAATTAAGAAATACAGACCTTCATAGCTACTATAGGGGAGGTAGAGGCAACATTAAATCTCATCACATTTCAAATACATGCCTGCTCAGGCCAATTTGTCTGAAGGTGTCCAACAGGGGAGACTAAGGAGAACATGTAAGAAAAGGGAAGAAACGTGGATAGAATGAGAAAGTTTAACATAATTGTAATTTAGATGTCCAAGAAGAAAGAAAAGAAAGGAGAAGGCAGCAATTGAAGAGATGGTGGGTGAGAATGTTTGGGATTGATGAAGACCAGAAGCCCCTAATTCAGGAAGTCCAGCAAAACCAGAGCTAGGCAGATGAAAGCAAATAGCATCTAGAATCAGCATAATAAGAAGTGAAGAACACCAAAGACAGAGAGAATCTTAGCGTTGGTCAGAGAGAGAGAAATGGCTTTAAAATGATTAATTTAAAATGACTAGTGAGATGACCAGCAGCTCACTTCTCAACAAATGATTAAGCAAAAGACAAATAATGCTTTTTTAAATTAATTAATTAATAATTTTTGCATAGAAGAACCAGGATGTAGGTCAGAGGTGTGAGAGGATTCACCAGAGACAGTGGAGAAAACAGAGCAGCTAGTTTTACTGAAGTACACTGCTAAGGGGAGCAGCGGGTGAGACAGGAAAGGTCTGCCATGCCACAAATAATATCTTTAAAATTCTAAGAGAACATACAGATATAATCGAGAATTATGTAAGTCTTGCGGTTGAAAACTTTTTCCACCAAACACAAACTGAGATAGCTTAACTGTCACCAGACTACATCCCCACGCTTGAAGGGTGAACTTTGGAACAAAGGAAAAATATTAAAGACCGAGCATCTGAAGCAAGAAAGAATAAGCAACAAGGAAAATGCCAGATGTAGGTAAATTTAGAAACATTGCCTCTATGAAACAGTGTCTAATTTCTACAACATTTTTAAGAAATCCAACTAAATACTAAAGGGGATCATTTAAGTCTGTGAGAAACGAGTAAGAACAGTCTTAAAATCCTAATTTTAGTCCACAAAAGATCTAAGAGAGCCACACTCGACCCACTTTGTCTAAGATGTTAGCAGTTAGCAACATGTGGTCATTTAAATGGATTAAAATGAAGTGAAAGGTAATACCCAGTTTCTCACTGGCACTGAAGTGCCAAGCAGCCACACCTGGCAGGGCTCACTTTGTGGGCAGTCCCCTCAGCTCCGAAAGTGCAGTCATCGGTGCTGCTTGAACGTGAAATGTCAAGTGTCTGTGTTGCATCTCCTGGTTTAACCACTAAGCCAGAGCCACGCAGCTTAGACGAGACCCCAGGGCTTACGCCTCCAGGAGCCTCACGAAGGATTTGGGTCGATTTGGGTTTTCACAGCACCTGGTAGTACAGGTAAACACTGCAATACAGGGCCCCTGAATGCTCCCATCCATAACCAAGTAGAAAAGGCATCCCTGGGGATACAACAGGTGATTCATGATTCAGCTTTTCAGGAGTATATAATTGCAAAGTATAAGCAGCTTATATAAATATATAATTCAAGTATATGTAGCTTATGTGAGACCAATGAAGTGGACAAAAATTACAAAGAAAAATGGACAAAATCACCATTATGGAAGAGATCTTTAAAATGACTGCTAGTAATTGATAGATTAAGTAAATTTAAAAAGTGATCATTTTTACTTGTGCCAAAATGTATTGGCGTTTTTACATACCAGCAGCACCAAGTAGATGTTACTAAAAATAGTCACCCATCATAGCAACCAAAAAAATGTAAAATTTATGGAAATCAACCAAAGATGTGTAATGCCTCCATGGAGAATTATAAAACTTGATTGAAAGACTTTAAAGTAACTGGTCTGAAGCAAAAGTAAAACAGTTGGCGTGTTTGTGGGTAGGGGGGTAGGGAATGTCAATGTCACAGGATGTCAACTTTTCCCAAACTCCTCTGTGATTGGATACAATTTTTTTTTTAGTTTTATATTTTATAT
>NW_004567830.1:2602-3121 GCF_000260355.1 Condylura cristata | reverse complement strand
CTCCCAGGCCGCGGGCGCGCGCGGCGCGGGCCCCTGCCGGCCTTCGGTCATTGAATGTATTCAATGTTTGCCAAAAACGACAGCCTACACGACCAAACTATTTTCTAAATAAACCTTTGTAACCGAGTGTGGGGTGCACTTGGCGCCTCCAGCCCCAGCGGGGCCCTCAGGCGCCCTCCCGCCCGCTGAGCGGTCGCTGCGCCCCGGGGGGAGGGACGGCGGTGCGCAGCTGGGGCACCAACCCCCTCCCCGCCCTGCTCCCCTGCCCGGGAGCCCTGCCCGGTGGAGGGGTGGGCGCTCCCGGCCCAGCCTGCTCTGCTGCCCGCGGCTTTGGGACAGCCCCAGCCTGGACACTGGCCCTGGCCCGGAAGGAGCAGCCCCGTCGGTGGGGGGTGGGGCAGGCCCCGGCCCCTGTCCCAGGCCGGCGGTCGCTCAGTTGGGGTGTTTGAAAGCTTGACAGCAAGGGGGCGGAAGGGGCCTGCGCCCCCGCATCTGAGCGGGGCTCCCCGGGTGCAGCCC
>NW_004567830.1:1844-2352 GCF_000260355.1 Condylura cristata | reverse complement strand
GGGGGAGGGGGGCCCCCTCCCCCCGCAGGGCAACCCACGTCAGCCCCAGCAGCACCCCACGGCCCTGCGGGCAGGGTGGGGCTGCTGGCCGCGCATGCGCGAGGGCCGCAGGACTCCTGGGGCTGAAACGCCCCCCGAGCGGTGAGCAGTGGCTTTGCTCGGCAGTGCCAGGGCCTGGGGCAGCGGCCTGGGGCGGGGGGGAGGTGGGGGGGCCCCACCCCCTGCCTGGCTCCCCCTGGTGGCAGCGCACTCTAGCCCCGAGGCCTCAGGATGGGACTCGCTACGGAGCGACCTGCCCCCCCACCCCCCGCGAGAGCCATGGGACCCCACTCCTGCCCTGGGGCCCTTTAGGGGGTGGGGCCGCCCCAGCTGCAAGCCCCCACGGCAGAAGCCTGGACTGGGGGCACCTGGAAGGTGCTCCCGCGTGTTAAGGGGTGCCACTGTGAAGGGGCCCTGCCGTCTGCCACGTGGAGGCGGGGCCGACTGGGGCTGGAGGCTCGGGAGGGCT
>NW_004567830.1:0-712 GCF_000260355.1 Condylura cristata | reverse complement strand
CCCGCTCCCCAGGTCCCCCAAGACGGAGACGCAGCAGGAGGCAGGGAGGTGGAGGCCAGCTGTGAGCCCAGACCCTGTGGCAGCCCTGGGGTGCCGCCCTGGGCCCCCGCCCCGGGGCTGAGCCGCTTGGGCCCTCGGAGAGGAGGAGGAGGAGGAGGAGGAGAAGGAGGAGGAGGCGGCTGCGGGCGGGGCCTGCGGGGTCCCTGGGCCTCAGGGACGGAGCCTTCCGGCTGGCCACGGGTCAGACCGCCAGGGGCCGTCCCTGGCCAGGGGGACCGCCCGGACCGGACCTGGAGCTGCGGGGCCAGGTTCCCGCCTGCGCTCAGGGGCTCCGCGCGCCTTGGGGGTGGGGGCTCAGAGAAGGGGGCGCTCCGCTCCGTCTGCCAGGGTGAAGTGGCCCCGGGGGGGGGGACGCGCCCGCCCGGCTGGGTGTCCCCAGGCCTGCCTCTCCGCATGCCTGCCGCGGAGTCCCCCTAAGGGGCGGGACCCCGCCAGCGGGGCCTGACGGGGCAGGGGGCTCGGCCCCACGCCACCACGTGGCCGATGGGGACGGGCCTGCTTCTGCTTGGTCCCGGAGGCCACCGCGCCGCCGGTCTCCCCGAGCACCCTGGCCTCTGGGCAGCTGCACCCCTCGCGGGGCCCGCAGAGGCCCGCCTCTCGGCCAGCCGAGGGGTCAGTGCCCGGCCCTCCCGCCCTGCCCCTGCCCTGCCCC
>NW_004567829.1:2786-3445 GCF_000260355.1 Condylura cristata | reverse complement strand
TGCCATGGTGGTGGGAGGGTCTCAGGGACTACACCTGGGGGAGAGATCAAATACTGCCCCAAAATTACCAGTGACGTAAGAAAATAAATAAAAATAACTAAGATATATACAATGTGGAAAAACAATACTCTTCTCTGTTCATTTCTATGCTAACACTTGTTTTAATTACATTTTAATATCAATTATATAAATTCACTACTATTGCTTCTGTACCATTCAGTAATTATTAATTTGCTATATTTCTTCTAATAAACCTCAATTTCCTTGAGGGCAAGAACCTTCCTGAGGTCTGACCTGGATACTTACTTCATCCCCTCCCTCCCCCAGCTCCTTACCCAGAAGCAATTTATGACTCCATCCTCTGTGTTCTGTGCCCCACAGAATGGAGTGGGTGGAATGCACATAAGTTTTGGGGTCAAAATGATGCAGATTTAACTCTTTTTTTTTTTTTTAAAGATTTATTTATTTGTACATACAGAACTGGGACACAGGCCAGAGGCTCAGGGGCGGCGAGAGGCCTCACCAGAGACAGAGTGGGGAGCAGAACAGGCAGATCGACGAAGTAAGGAACATGCTGAAATCCCACTCCTAGGTATCTACTCAAAGGACACAAAAACATTGATTTAAAAAACACCTGCACCCCCATATTTATTGTTGCT
>NW_004567829.1:0-781 GCF_000260355.1 Condylura cristata | reverse complement strand
TTTATCTCATCCATTGCCGAGGGTGTTGGCTCAATGCAGTTCTGTTTTCTGGAACAAATCCTTAGTAAGCTATGTATAGAATCTGGAAAGGTTTTCTGCTCCCCACTCTGTCTCTGGTGAATCCTCTCACCGCCCCTGAGCCTCTGGCCTGTACCACAGTTCTGTATACATAAATAAATAAATCTTTAAAAAAAATTTTTTTTGGCCAAAGTCATTCCTTACTGAAATTTTATAAAGGATAACATACAATGCTTTTGAGATATTCCCAAGGATAGGGTCCTATACCAGTAGGCCAACCTATTTACTTCACCTGCCATTAAGGTAGTTCAAAGCCTGGCAGTGGAGAAAGATAGGATACAGAGTGGATAGCCAGTTCTAGCTTTTATGACTTCGGAGATTCCAAAGAGCAAGAAAATCAAATCAAGTCAGGAGAGGCTGTAAGGAGGCATCCCCTTTTTCTCTGGAGGGACCTATGTTCACAAACCCGAGGGTCCACATAAAGATAAAATCAGGGCCCTCCCTGGTGGCGCAACAGGTTAAAGAACCACATTATGAAGCTCTCCCAAGCTACAGCAATACAAGTTCGATCCCCCACCAGAGAGCTGACCCACATTGTGTGGCAGACCTCTCCTGACCTGCCCACTGCTCCCCTCAGCAGTGTACTTTGTCGATCTGCCTGTTCTGCTCCTCACTCTCTCCGTTGAGTCCTCTCACCCACCATACCTCTGGCCTGTACCCCAGTTCTGTAGGCATAAATAAATAAATCTTAAAAAAAAAAAAA
>NW_004567828.1:1781-3441 GCF_000260355.1 Condylura cristata | reverse complement strand
GTGAAAACTAATCACATGACCAAAATAAATTTGTTGCATATATTTGTTCATCTCAAAATTCCCAGTTCATAACTCCCAAAACCCTAAGTGTAGAGAGTGATGATACAAATGTATTTGTTATGTTAATGAGGTTGCTTTTGGAAAGCATCTCAGGTGAATAGAATGCTGGAAATTTCAGGAAAGGTGCTAGCAATTGATTTCAGTTATCAGTTACTCAATCATGTAAGGAAGCTCTCTCGAGATAGTGTCCTGGTTGATGAACAGAAGAACATGAGAATGGTGTGTCTAGAGAGGATAAAGGAGCTCTGTGCTCCTTCCCCATACCTTGCCCTATGCATCTCTTCCAGCTAGTTATTGCTGAGTTATATATTTTTGCAATAAATTGGTGATAGAATAAAAAAAAAGTCTTTCTGAATCTTGTGATCTCTGTGATCTGCTTTTGTAAATTAGTTGATCCTAAGGAATAAGTTATGGGAAACTGATTTATACATAGTTGGTCAGAAACACAGGCCTTGATTGACATCTGAATTTAGAGGGAATGGAAGACAGTTTTATAGACTTAACCCTTAACCTATAGGATCTGATACTATCTCTGGGCAGACAGTATAAAAACTTAATTGAATTAAGGTCACCTGACTGCTGCCTGAGAATTTGCTTATTGTTATGAGCAATTTTCTCCCTCCCTACAGTGGGCCTTCAATCCCAAATAACCAGCTGTGATTTGCTTAACTATGCTTCTGATACTGATTAGCCAGTGGAAATTGGACAAATCAGAGCATTTATAAGTACTTCTATAAGGCTTTTGATTATATATTTGAGCCCATTACATAAACTTTAGAAGCCAGTTGTTACATTTTGCTTGTCCCTTTTTCTTTGCTTCCCTGTCATTGAACAAATTGTCCCCTGCCTTTGTTTTTCAACATTGACTTTGCTTCAATCATTTTCTCTATTTCCTTTTATACCAGCACAGACCTTTATGTCAGCTTCAGGCATATGCAACCCTGTTCCCCACGTTGGTTGTTCAAAAGTCAGCCTAGACTTTAACTTTTGGAAGTCGGCAAAGTTTGGATCAAACACCTACCCATAGGTGATATCTTTAGTGACCACCCAGGAACAGTTTCTAATTTTAAAATGCATGAGACAGAGGGCAGCAGGCTGTGCCTTACTTTCCAGTTTTTAATCTACATTCACTTTAGGACTATTCCAGTTTTGCCACTTACCAATGACAAAGAGAAAAGTATGATACATATTTGGATAGCATTTAAAGTGTTACAGAAAATTATCCCTATATTATCTAATTCTCTCAACAAATTCAGCATGTACCTACCCTTCAGATAAGGAACCTCTGCCTTAGAAAGCTTCACAGTCTCATTATGGCTCTATCAAAGGCAATTAACAGAAATGGGACTAGGTATAATATGCTCTTTATTAACATCATTGTTTTTATAGGCACCTTAACTTTTTTCTTGTCTTTTGCTGGAAAACATTTCTAAATAATCTGATAATCCATCTAAAGGGCAGAAAATGCCATGCAATGAGGTAATAGAGTGTTACTTAGTAGAGCTGGGTAAACTTATTTATTTATTTTTAAAAGATTTATTTATTCATACAGAACTGGGTTACAGGCCAGAGATGCAGAGGGTGAGAGGATTCACCAGAG
>NW_004567828.1:0-736 GCF_000260355.1 Condylura cristata | reverse complement strand
CAAGACAAGAAAGGTCTGCTGCCAGGATTATGTGTTTAGCTCACTGGCCAGGGATGCAATTCAGGCAGTAGCATTGACAGTGCTGAGACTTAACTCTTGCAGCACCAAGAAGGGCCTGACTAAATAACTTCATTCATAAGAATTTATTCTGAGGAAATAATTCAGCAGACACTCAAAAGTTTCTCAAATATTTTTCCTCTTAGTGTTTATAAAAAAATACCAAAACCAAACAAAAGAAGAAACCACAGGAGGATAGTTTAATAAATTTCAGCATAGCAATATTATGGAAATGTGTTAAATTTTGTGTGAAATAAGACCTTTCATTTAGTTTCCAGGGAATTCCCAAAGGATGTATTTTAATCCCACTTCAGACACTTCAGATATGAATCATCTGAAGTAATTTCTTTTTTATCTGTACTTTCCTTTGGCATTTTTTTTAATAGTAAATAGAAACCCAGGAAGATACTGATTTTAAAACTATTTCCAAAGTGCTTTGTAAGCTTACAAAGCTTCAATGGGCAAAACTTTCCAGGGAGAAACAAAATGGTGACAAGATCCTCATATAAGTACAATATCAGTCTATGTAAAGGGGAAAGTATGATACATATTTGGATAGCATTTAAAGTGTTACAGAAAATTAACCCTATATTATCTAATTCTCTCAACAAATTCAGCATGTACCTACCCTTCAGATAAGGAACCTCTGCCTTAGAAAGCTTCACAGTCTCATTATGGC
>NW_004567827.1:1883-2351 GCF_000260355.1 Condylura cristata | reverse complement strand
CCCGGAGGCCTCCAGAGCCCCAGGGGGTCCACGCCTCGCCTGGGCCCCGGGGGCCCCCGACCAGCCGGACCAGCCCTGGCCTCGCGGGGTCACCCTACCCGCTTCTCGGGGGGCAGCGTCTCCGGCAGGAAGCAGAGGACGAAGAGCAGGTCGCAGAGCGCCAGCAGCAGCGCGAGCCAGGGCACCGTCTCCGCGGGCAGGAGGGCGCCCAGCACCGGGCCCAGCGTGAAGCCCAGCGAGAAGGCCACCCCGATGGCCGCCTGCGGGGAGCCCGCCGAGTCAGGGGCCGCGCCCGGGCAGGCCCTGCCCGGGGCTCCTGGGCGCACTCACCATGCCACGGCCGCGGGCCTGCGGCGAGCCCAGGTCGGCCACGATGGCTGTGGCCAGGCTGACGTTGCCCTTGCTCACGCCCCCGATGGCCCTGGAGGCCAGGAAGGCCGCGAAGCTCTTCGAGGTGGCCCACACCGT
>NW_004567827.1:0-573 GCF_000260355.1 Condylura cristata | reverse complement strand
GGTGGGGCAGGCGGCCGGGGCCAGGGTGTGGGCAGGCGGTGCCCGGGATGGTGGGCAGGCCCACGGCTGCTGGGGTGTGGCACCCTGCCCAGCCATCCGCCAGGGAGAAGGGTCCCACCCCGCTGCTGGCCGTCAGTGGGACATGGCAGGCTGACCCTGCCACCCACCCGTCCGTGCCAAGGGCCAGCACCGGCTGGCACTACTCAAGCAGGGCAGCGGGGTGGGGGAGCGGCGGGGGACCCCGCCCCGCGCTTCCTGCCGACGTGGCAGCTGCCTGTCTTACGAACACGGGCGCGAGGCCTGCCGGGCCTGCCCCACCCGTCCGCTCGTGTCCGCCCTCACGCTTCACGCTGCCCGCGCCCGGGCTCCCGCGTCACCCGGCCCGGCCCGGGCGCAGCCCGCACCTGATGTGGTTGGCCTCCGTCCCCGTCTGGGCCGCCTGTCCGCTGGCCCACCGCAGGGAGAGGCCGCTGCTCTGCCACGTGGCCACGTCCTCTTCGTCGGAAACCACGAGCAGCTCGGAGCCCTTGCCGCGGGCCTTGAAGGGGTGCACGGCGGGCCGGCCTGGCGCGG
>NW_004567826.1:1922-3380 GCF_000260355.1 Condylura cristata | reverse complement strand
GGGCCGCGGGCGCCTGCTGGCCGTGCCCACCCAGTGTCCTGCCTGCGGGGAGCTGGGGACCGGTGCCCAGCCCGGGGGCCTGTGCCCAGTGCAGCAGAGATGAGCTGGCTAAGGTCCTGCCGGGCCTGAGGGAGCCCAGCCAGCCGCCGGGGCTCGGTCCTGGCCCCAGAGCGGTCAGCGCCTGCCGGCGGTTGCCCAGCCACGCTTGGCTCGGGCCGCGGGCGCCTGCTGGCCGTGCCCATCCAGTGTCCTGCCTGCGGGGAGCTGGGGACCGGTGCCCAGCCTGGGGGCCTGTGCCCAGTGCAGCAGAGATGAGCTGGCTCAGGTCCTGCCGGGCCTGAGGGAGCCCAGCCAGCCGCCGGGGCTCGGTCCTGGCCCCAGAGCGGTCAGCGCCTGCCGGCGGTTGCCCAGCCACGCCCGGCCTGGCCCGCCTGTGCATCTGCTGCCCTCCAGGCGGGGTGGGCCGTGGCGCTCTGCCCTGCGTCGCTGACCCCTGCGCCAGCCCGCGCACAGCCCAGCTCCCCGGCCAGCTGCTCTGCTCGGACCGGCCCTCACGCTCTCAGCGACGGAGCCAGGGTGTCTGGGCGCTCTGGGCGGGGACTTCTGTGGCCAGAGGGGAGCCGAGGCTGGAGCTGGGCGCCTTAGGCCGTGGCTGCTGTCCTCTGCACGGGGGAGCCCCAGGGGCACCCTGCCGGGAGAGTGATGACCCCGAATGTCCCTGTACTGAAAAAGCCAATTCATGTCATAGGAGGACAGAACTCGGGGGCTGGGGACACGCGGGCGGGTTGGGGCCCAGGCCGCCGCTCTCAGCCGCCCCATCTGCCTGCACCGCCTGTTGGGCCAGGGTGGTCCCGGGTGCCGGGGTTCGCCCCGGGGTGCCCCCAGGCCCCTTCCAACAGCCAGCAAGGTGCCCTGGTGCCAGGGTCTGCGTGGGTGGAGAGGAGGCGTCTGCCACAGGCTGAACCCAGGTCGCAGGCTCTGACCGCTGATTCCAGCCACACCCCGAGCCGGTCACCCAGCCCCGGCCGCCCCAGGCCCCGACCCCGCCACTCTCTGCTCCAGAGCCCGGGACGGGAGCCCCCGAGCCCTGCCTCACCCTGCCCTTGCTGGCCTCGGGCTCCTCTGTGCCCTTCGTCCCTGTCTCCCCACGTCCACACCGGCCCCCGCCAGCCAGGGCTGGGGCTGCCCGTGCTCCCCATGGGCAGCTGGGTCTGAGGCGGTGTGGTGAGGTCACAGCGGGAGAAAACCGGGGGGCGCATGGGGGCGTCCGCCACGACAGCTGGGGGGAGGTGCCTGGCTGCCGGCCTCGGGCAGCGACGGACCCCTGCGCGGTCTCCGTGCGCCAAAGTGACGCGCAGCTTCCGGTCACTCGCATCCGGCCTTTGAGGCTCCAGGCGCTGTGTCCGGCCTCCACTCAGCCGCTGAAGACGGAGCCCGGGCGGGGTGGCCCTGCAGTCC
>NW_004567826.1:0-482 GCF_000260355.1 Condylura cristata | reverse complement strand
TAGGGGGTGGGGAGCGGGGCCTGGTGCAGGTGTGGCCTGGCGGTCCGGGGCCACTGTCTGCTGCCTGGCCCATGCTGGGGATGTTTCTCCTCCAACCCTCCAGGCGGACAGACCCGGAGTCCCCCAAGTGTGGCCAAGTCGCCTGGGCACCTGGTGGGTGCAGGCCCTGACCGTGTCTCCTCCCTCACACACGCCAGGCCTCCCCAGGCCTCTGATCACAGCAGTTCTCAGAGGGGGCTTCGGCCAGGGCTCCCTGGGGGGGCCCGAGGCCCTGGGCGGAGCTGGGGGCCCCTCCGGTCTCTGTGCCCTGGTCACCCGGTGGCCACGGTGCCGCTGCCCACGTTCTTCCTCCGCCTGGAGTCCCCCCGGCTTCCTGCACCAGCGCCCCGCCCAAGCCCAGTCCCTGTGCGCCTCCAGCTCTGAGCAGTGTGGCCAGCGGCCTGGGCAGCCGGCCTCGCGCCTGCCTGGCCCCACGGCGTGCG
>NW_004567825.1:0-3535 GCF_000260355.1 Condylura cristata | reverse complement strand
CTGCTCCCTTCAACAATGTACTTCATCAGTCAGCCTGTTCTGCTCTCTACTCTGTCTCTGGTGAATCCTCTCACTCTCCCTGCACCTCTGGCCTGTACCCCAGTTCTTTATGCAGAAATAAATAAATCTTTAAAAAAATAGTTGAAAGAAGTTATATAAGTCCTTTATTTGAATTCTTCTGATGGTAACATATTATATATCAAAACCAGGACAGGACACTGGCACACTACAATTAAATGATCGAAAACTTAGGATTCTGCCTTTCCCCCCAAATAGACTTTAAAAACAAAATCATCTCACCTTTGTAAAAATTTTAATAATCGATGATCCATTTGCAATATGCTTTTCAATATGCCAAGCCCTTAAAACATACAATCAACAAACAAGTGAAAGTTCACAGTTCTGCTAGGCTGTGGGTAATTTATAGTGTTTTATGCTTCAGTATAAAACCAACATCAACATTTACTCTGTATCTCAGTTTATTTAACTTTATAATGAAGTTAATAGTAGTCATGGGAGATCAGTTTTTATTAATAGCAATTCTCCAGGGGACAGCAGTTCTTCAAGAGGAAGACATATGAAGTTCTGTTGACTGAAAGGAAATTTCTATTAAACTTAAACTGGACTTAAGGTTGATTCTTTCAACCTGAGTGCTATTTCCATCCTTTTTTGTATCTCCTGCCCTACAAGAAGAAAGGATGGAATGGCAAATATCACAGCATAACTCTTATTTCACCTTATTCTGAATATACTTAGGCTTTGGCTCTTAGTTTTGGCTCTTAGTTTATTGCTTACTTTTGTAAACCCCAAGATCTCTCAAAATATTCGAAGGTTAATTTAGTCAATATTAGAAACAACAGGATGCAAATCAATATTATAAACAACAGGATCTAAAACTCACAGATATTACAAAAATAATACCGAAAATCTGTTAATTTCGGGGATTAGTTATATTCTGAGAAACCTGGTTTTCCATTTAGGTAAAAGATTCCAAACTATACTTGCCATTTACATTACCATTCAGTTCTTTAAAAAAAAAAAAATTAATCTTACAAATACTCTGTGATTCATTAGAAGCAACATGACTCAAACACACACAAAGAAATCTAATTTATTACAATTTATTTAAAGTTACTTTGGACTGCCAAGATAAGAGTAGATAGTTTCAAGTTAGAGACAAATTGGTTGCTACAGATCAATATGTAAACCAGAACATTCAGCATCAATTTTTCTTGTACAAATTTACTCAACTCCAGGTTTTAGGAAAACATCCATATTAAACATAGACTTGTTCTGTTTAAAGCTACAGTATGAGTCTACAGCCAATTTTAGTTCAAAAATCAAATGTTGAAGATTTTTTTCTTAGTCATATGGGACATTTTTATTTAATTTTCTTTTTCTTCAAGTAATCTTCATATGTGTTTTGATAAATGTAAACATTAAGTGTTTGCTATTCTTCGAGTTTTATTTTAATAGAATTATATTTACCATACCTACAAATAGTTCACATGAAGCAAAAAACCTAATATTTATATTTTACAATAAATATTATGAATATGTCTCTCAGTGAAAAAAACTGTTTAGATAATCTGCTTTTCACATAGAAAATCTAGCTTCTAAATCTTGGAGGCTAGATTTTTGTTTCAAATTTTTTCACGTTAGAGACAGGTTATACTATAAAACTAAAAAAGTGCCTTTTAGCTATAGTTAAGAAACTTTTTTTTTTTTTTGCAAAGGGGGAAAATTATGGAAGCTGTAAATAATTAATGATTGCCAAAGATCAGAGGAATTTTACATAAGACCAAAGCAATTATATCTGGTGCTTTGATACAAGTTTGTAAATAATTCAGCATAATGGTAATAATGGCATCTTGAGAATTCCCAGCAACTGAATTGTCCTTGAAGGTATTAGAAGATGATTAGAAATTGAATGGTTTTAAGTCATGAATTAATTTTTGAATAATTTTTGATGTAGAACTTTAGTGTGTTCTTTTAAATAGTTGCTACCCAATCTCTTTAGTATAAATACAAAAAATATTAATATACTGGTCCTCTGTGTAGTACAATCTACTTAGCCAGAGGAGAAATCTCCTGGCTTTCTCCCTAGGACTCAATAATTCAAAATCAGTGGTGTTGTTTTTTTTAATTTCCTACTTCCCATACATTGTCTTCATCTAATTTTTCCTCACCTCCATAGAAATATGAACATGCCTGCAGATGTGATCCAAAAAGGCCTGATTCTTAAATGAGAGTAAGCAAATCCCCACTCAAGGGATCCGTTTGCCTCCCTTCTAACTAGTTTAATCTTACTCAAGTGAATTTTTTTCCAGGAGCTTTGATTTCTTCATGAGTAAAATAAAGAAGTTACACTTTGTGATCTCAGTGATCTCTTCCATTTCTGAAATGCCCCAAGAATATTGCTCTCTAAATAACTTCTAAAAAAAGAAAGGCCTTCATTAACAGTCCTCTCCTATTTGTCCAGTCAGCCAGAGAATTACTGACAATTCTGTAGAGCCCAGTCTGCTTCATAAGCCCAGACTGATGCTTCTGTAAATGGAAAGTTCTTTCTGCTTTACTTCCCAGAGGAAGCATCTACTCATCCTTCAACACCTCATTCAATTGTCTTCCCTCTGGGAAAACCCAGCCTTATTCCTTGCAGAAATAACTATTTCCTCTCTCAATCCAGGCCTTTTATTTCTGTATATTCACTCCAATCATTCCAGATGTCAATGTTTTTTTAATAACAGTTTCCCCAAATAATTGTGATTTCTTGAAAGATAAGTGTCGGAGCCCACACCAGATGTCAAAGTCCAGCTCTGACAGGTCAGGGGTCTACCTGAAGGATGAGGTGCAAGATGAGGCAGCTTCAGCGAAATGAGCAATTGAGGCAGACACTGACACTAGCTGGTGCAAGTATCTCCTACTGAGCATCACAGTGGGTCTTTATTTATATGTTAAATCAGGTAGTGAAATTACATCAACAAAAGCATTAAAACAAAATAAAAATAATTATTATATATTTTTCATAGTCACTTGGAGATCTCCGTGGCCTCATACTGGAAAGAAACTTATTTGGTCATCTTAAGAAAAACATAAGAAACAATCAAGGCTTCTAAATGTACCTCATTTCCCAGCATAATCAGTCACCTGGGACATTTGGTAATGTTTAACCACCTTACTAACTAACTCCCTAACATAGATTCTTATCCCTATATCCTA
This sequence comes from Condylura cristata, assembly GCF_000260355.1. NCBI lineage: Eukaryota > Metazoa > Chordata > Mammalia > Eulipotyphla > Talpidae > Condylura > Condylura cristata. The sequence goes on along the minus strand of NW_004567825.1, from coordinate 316 downwards.
TTGTTCTAAAAATCATGTATTCCTAAGAATATTACTAATATATTGTTTTCCTAGAAATTCTACTCTTGCAGCTTATCATTCTTATCTAACTCCTATAATCATTGTCTATCTTAGTCCAGTCTAGGCTAAGGGTATCTAACCTCCATGTCACCTGCGAAGTGCTGATCTCTAGATCACACCAGAAAATCTACTTATGCCCAAGCATACCTCCCAGGTGAGATTCCAGTCACCCACCACAGTTAGCTTAACACAATTTTGTTTCCCATTTCTTCAGAGCCACAACCTGTTTTTCCTAGCCTCTTGCAATGTTAATTTT